>NW_026267424.1:290991-293072 GCF_000697945.3 Frankliniella occidentalis | reverse complement strand
CTAATTGCCAACTTAACAAAATCACAAAACAACGGAAACGCACATCGCTTCCGCGACCAGGGATCAGCCTCTTTGTCTATAACAATGCCTAGTAATAAGATGCGGCTAATCAAACATGCCAGTTGGTTGACTCACTGTTGGCTGTACCGCATGCACGCGTGCGGGCCGGGTTGCATACTCGCACGGGGCCTTTAGGAGCCGTGGGCAGCGAGGATAGGCAAACCAGCTCGCACCCGTGCATGCGGTACAGTATAACTTAGAAAATGCACGGCGCGTGAGTCAGCCTCCTGTGCACTGAAATTACCTACAGCTACACGGCACAATCTTCAGATTCTTCCTTCCTTCCTTCCTCCGGAAAACAAACTAAACCAAGCCTGATTTTTCCAGGTGGAACCTGACGAGGACGAGTTCGAGGTGGAGGAGAGCGCGCCCGTGCAAGTGGCCATGTCCCCCGAGCTCGCCATGGTGCGCGGCCCGCACCACCCCGCGCAGCCCCGCGCCGTCGACGACATGGACATCGGCTGGTCGTCGGGCTTCTCGGACAACGTGTTCGACTCGGGCGACTCGGACGACAAGGCGGACATGGAGAGCGAGACGGCCGCGGCCGACTTCGATCATAACATGGACGACGTCGGCGGGGACGACGACAGGCACGCGGAGCAGAGGGACGACGTGGACGATGACGTGGACGACGTCAGGGACACTGAGCAGGACCACGCCGCCACCGAAGTCAACGTGAGTCCCTCGCCGTCGCCATCGCCGTCACCCGCGGCATCCGCAGCCTCGGCCTCTGCCCCAAAGAGGTTGAAGCTCCCTAAAATAGATTGGATGACCAGTCCGAAAGTTGATTGGGCGGATTGGTCTGATTTTGACTAAAATGGACACATCGGCAGCGACAGAGTGGGTACAACACTTGGCGCGCTTATGAGCCCCAAAACAAACTCTCATAATTTCATGTGACGATTATGGTGCGACAGGGACCAAAACACTACAGTAATACTGGTCGGTGAGAATTATCCACGCCCGGAGCTTGCTTCTACATTGCTTAAAAATTTTCAAGTCTGTGCCCGTGTTTCAGGGAGCTGGCCACCCCATGCTGGTTCGCAAGGGCCCCGCGGAGCGGATGTTGCAGCGCAGCCGTTCGGGCCCCGCCAGCACTGACCACGACGAGGACGAGGACTCGCCACGCCTCAGCGCCATCCTCGCGTCCGGAGGGCACGTGTTCGCCCCGGCCGCGCCGCCCGCCCCGCACCCGGCCGCCTTCGGCGCCAAGGACCCCGACAGGCTGGAGTCTGGGCGCAAGGCCCCCGTCGTGCTCGAGTTTGGGCACGAGCTGTCGGGGTACACGGTGACGCGAGAGCGGGAACAGAAGAAATGGCGGAGATAGGCAGTCAGGAACGGAATAGCTATTTCCCCCGAAAAGTCTCCGACAGTGTTTCTGCATGTCCACAGCAGCCCACGTTAGCAGCGGCCCCCAATCAAATAGTAATTTACTTGATACTAGCACAACCCTGGCCCAGGCGACGGAGTCTGTGCGGTAGTCAAATTCAAATATCCCCGCCAAGGGGGGCCCCATTGCAGTACGTAAGAGGGGCCGATAGATGGCGTCACGTCGTATCCGCGTGACCAGTTTTGCTCGTTGATCATACCGGGTCTCTCGAGACCTGGGAGGCCAGTTATTCCCTCTCAAGTGATCCTTCTAGGTTTAACGGGAGATGATGAATGGAAAATCAAGCATGTGCTTGACGCCTGAGTCCTACTTGTTACGACTTATCAGGCAAAACCCATCTGATCCTTCCTAGATGGGTTCTAATCAAATTGAATACTTCTCAATGTAGCGGCAGACGTCGACCAAAACGTCGCGATCTGTGGCCGCCGGGCGGCAGTGTTCATGCCGGTTCATGCGACACATTTCTTTAGATCGGATTGAGCAGTGGGGGGGAAAGTGAAGTGCGTCGGATCAGCTGCAAGCGCGTTTCGCAAGCAGCATGACTAGTGCTTCTCTCTGGACGAAGCGACGGGGCGTTTGTCGCTTTTGCTCACCCACACCTCAAAGACAGCGACACCCCAACGACGACCAT
>NW_026267424.1:282645-290435 GCF_000697945.3 Frankliniella occidentalis | reverse complement strand
GTGCTAGAAATAAAAATCAATTGAGTTGTGCAAAGTGTTCATGCGACGCATTTCTTTAGTTCAGATCAAGCGGTGGGGGAAAGTGAAGTGCGTCGGATCAGCTGCAAGCGCGTTTCGCAAGCGGCATGACTAGTGCTTCTCTCTGGACGAGGCCCATCGGCGACGGGGCGTTTGTCGCTTTTGCTCACCCACACCTCAAAGACAGCGACACCCCGACGACCATTATTTGTGGCCTTCCCTTCCCACTGTTTATCCTCGTCGATTGTGCTGGGCCGTGCCGCGCCCGTCGCATTATCTCTGCTCCCGTTTAGGTCGGATTGGATCGGCCTTGCCCTGGCACTGCCGCCGGTCCTGGCGTCTTGCGTCGCGGTCGTGGAACACTGGACACACTCGGGTGACCACGCTCGAAATGAGACGGACTTCTTGCACCGGAGGCAGGGAAACAAAGTGCAGCTAAACGTCCGCGCGACAACGTGTTACCAGTGACTTTTTAAAGGCCTGACCACCTTCAGAAAAAAATGTATGGCTGCTTAGAATCTGATACCACGCTGCAGAAAGTTAGGTAGAATCTGGAGATTGTGCCATATAGGTAAATTCAGAATATTTGAGTGGCCCAATCTTATAACAAACAAGCCATACTCACCAAGTGAAAGTAAAACCGTGACCCCAGTGAATAGGATTTTGAGATAATCAAGGTAAAGTAAATGGAAGTAAAAACAAATTTCACTTTATTTCAGACACATCATGTAATTTAACATTGAAATCAGTTCACAAATCTTGAAACTTTAAGCTTCTGAGAAGAAATCTATTACTTGACATAGAACATTAATTTCATGTAAACAAAATGTCACCAAAACCTCTAAATTCATAATATTTGCAATAAGGAAAACAGACAAGCTTGCAAATTAAAACAAAGATACAAATAATAAATATATCATGTTACAAAGTCTTAGCTCCACTTTCTGACCATTTACGAGGAACGGAAGAACACAAATCAAATTAAACATTTCTACTACATGATTTGTAATTTTATCTCTTATCATCTAACATTACCTGCACTGAAGTACAATTCAGGCCATACCATGCACTGTGATTTGAACAAGCTTAAGGCAATGCAACAACATTGCTAGTACATAAAGAAGTTTTATCTGTTCTTTGGTAGCAAATGTTGGAGATTCAGACTTCAATATGAATTAAAAAAAGAAAACATTACATTAAACCTTCACAGGAGATAAAGAACTTTCTGATACGGCAAATTCACTTCACTTATTAAAACTGAAATAGAAAATAATTCATAAAAAATTAGCCGCCCTCCCCCTTTTCCCCTCAAATTTTTATAAAAAGAGGCCCCAGAAAACCTATGAGCATGAGCTAAGAATTCATTCACTACATTCTATTGATATTTCTATAATACATAGACCAGTTCTTGAAAAATGAAGATAAAATAAAAAAATATGTCTTGCATACACGAGGAAAAGAAAAATTAATACATACTGCTATGGCTTCCACTGTGGCAAGCATTGAAACAATACAAGAACGTAAAGTTCTAACAACTCATTTGTACTGGAACACATACAACTAAGAAGATGGAATATATGTAAGTGGGTCACAGTTAAAATACAAGTACAGATTCAGCAAAATAATTTATGTCTACTGGCATTACTGCATATTTCCTGCCTGAAATACTCAATATCACATGGGTCATGTCATATACACAGACATGAGTTTAAAAAAATGATAGGTACAGTTGGTCTATAAGTAGAAAATGAAACAAATCATAAAATAACAAGTTTTTGAAAATAACTACAAAAAATTAAAATTAGAATTGAGGTCATACAGCCCACAAAAATCTTACAGTGTAGGCAATGGAGCAAGAGACATCAGATTTTTAAAACAAGACAACAATAAAAATACCAACAGAGATTGGGTTAATTTGTTCTCTATACCTTAAGGGCTTCTTGTAACTTTTTTCTGGCTGATATAACTCGATCTTCTTGGCGTTTGATGTCGTCATCTATCACTTGTACTGCCTGTTGATTTGATGAGAAAAATTACTTCAGTTAAAAAATTGAACAACATGTGTGAAGTATTAAATCCTTAATTTGAACTATGTCCCGTACCTGAACAAGTGGTTGTTCTGGATTTAGAAATACACCTGGGTTTCTATCTAGAGCAGAACGACTGCCAGTTTGACCAGTTACTGGCTGTGTTGAAACGTGCAGGGCTGTTGCTACTGATTGCAATAGGGTTTCATCTCCTACATGTGGTCCAACTGGGCGTAAACCTTTTGGCAACTCCATTGCATCCAGTTCAAGTCCATCAATATCACAAGCACGTAAACCTTCCAAACGCTTTTCCCAAAACAGCTGTAAGAATAGAGCAAGAAAGAGAAACTGATCAAACATGTTGTTCAGGAAAATAAGTAAAAACTAATAAGAAAATTAGATAAAGAACTGTACCTGTTTAGGTTTGTCTTGAGGTCCTTGTTTGAAATCAGTCTTAACTTTTCCCTCTTGAGATTTGTGGACAGTGACAGGTTGTTTAAAAATGGAGGCTGTTTGCCTTATTGGTGGTACCAAAGACGCATCTGTCCGTACTCCGCGGCTATCGACATAGAAATCAGAATATTACTCAACTTTGCCTAAAAATCCTTAGGAAACAATACTGGAAGATTTACAAATTCACTATTTACAATGATGGCTAAAAATCTATGTTAAAGGTGCATTGAAGTGGATTGTACACACAAGACAAAGATTAAGTTAATAGTAACTCCACACAAAAATTGTAAACAAGAAAATAAATTGAAGATTTACATTAGATATACAAATTTGGAGAATGAAGAAAGCAAATGTTGAAGTTGGGACATCACAAAATTGCAGGGTTTTTATTGTGGTATATCATGAAAATGACTTAATTGTAGTTTCCCCATGTGTCCACCTTTATCTTTACAAACTTCGTAAGGCAGTACCAAATAAAATAAAAAAAACATGTGCTAGAAATAAAAATCAATTGAGTTGTGCAAAATAGAAAGCAGGTACAAGGCAAGAGATATTATCCAGATTTTCAAAAGTATGAACAAGGAGAGCACTTTACAATTCAAAAACTTACTGTAACTATTCTTGATTCAAAATTATGAAAATTAGGGCATAAGAAACAAATTTTTAAGCTTGTTTCTACTTAGAAACAGAACACGTGCTGTTATTGAGATAAGCAAAGTTTTCACACTAAACGTTCTATTTCTACTGTGGATTAGAACTTAAGAGAGACAAAAGTTGTACGAACAGTTCAAAACAACAGTAATTGACATGTGAAGTTTAGATCAGAAATGATCTTGGTATCTTTTATTCATATTTGATCACACTTTTCGTATCTCTTTTGTTTGATGTTATATTTATTTCTTATTGTGTACCATAATTCTAGAAAAGTATACAGAAAACCATTAATGACATTCATGAACAAATAATAACATATATATTGCTAAAGAAAGCATTTTCTTTTTGTTATTCATGAAAAGCAGTGTAAAGCATACTGAAAACTTCGGCATAACAAAACTTAACAGATTTTATCCAATCTGCATGCATTGGATTATACTCCAAAGAGCTACCAGATTTTTTTTAAAAACTGAAAAACAAAAAAAATATTCAGAGGCTTATGGGTGCAAAAGGCGTAACATAAAAAAAACAACTGAATCTCATACTGGCACAAATAATCCCAATTAATTGAAACTTTCACCAACGTGAGATCATAGTAAATAGGTACCTGTAATCGAATTGAATCCCTCTTGGCCTCTGTTTGGTTTTTCTCAAGACGTTATTATTAATATTTCCAGTTCTAAAGTCAAATGAAGAGAGATCGACAGAGTCTCCCAAGTACCGTGCTAGTTGAGGTTTGCTGCGGAACCGGTGGCCTGAGGGACTGAAACCCAACGACAAATCTAGGGTTCAATACAAGGGCTACAAAAATTCCAATTCCTACACCTGTTCTCAGTTTAAGTATACAGCATCTAGTTAAAAATTTAATCTGAAAATTACATTGTGATCTTTTCTTGTTGGAGGGAAAATTACTGTGACAAGTCAGTAATAGCTGTCGGAAGCTAGGAAAAATTATTAGATAACAGAAATATGTTTACACACTAATAAATCAGCAAGATAATGCAAGGCACGCCTCATTTGTGTGAAGTATGACATGGATCATAATTTGAATTTTATTTATTCTCAGGTTGTCTTGGCTCATATTGATAAAAAGCGGTCATTCAACCTAATTTGCGGCATAACCTGTACATATCTAGTTGTATCCTTAGACGATTTGGTCAGAAAACAGTAAACCGTGGGGAGTATTTTAAGAAATAACTAGTAAGTGAGAAAATCTTATGCTACTGATTATCCTAGAGATAATTTTCACTCCTTCACTGAAAGAAACATATTATGTATGTACCTGTAATAGTATATATCCACTTTGCCCGCAGACAAGCCCGACTTTCGAACAATTTCTTCTCGCTGCCATCCTTTTGGTAAGGCTGTGCAGTCAAATTTTTTCTTTTCAACCGACATTATATTTTGCATTGTTGCACTTGAAGGAGAAAAAAGATTCACAGGTAAACAAAACTATGCATTTTGAGCACTTTAAGTAAACAACACTTTGCTTTTAGCTCAACACCTTGCAAAGGAAGCAAGCCGAGCCGCCGAGCCCCGAGCCAAAGCCAAATATCTAAATTTTTCATACACATAGAGTTTGTTCTCCTTTGGATGGAATATGTGCTGCCATCTGTGTCCACTCGCGGAACTCCGTTGCGGGAAGCGAAGGATGGACGCTGGGACTAGGAGCAGGGAGTATCGACAGACGGTAGACTTCAATTATGAAAGGAAACGGTAGCACATATAATTAGGGAAAAGCGCCTCACGTTCAAAATGTGAAGCAAGTGCTCTCATTTTACTTTTCAAAAAATACAGCAAAAAAAAAAAAAAACGAAAAAATTAAGATGAACTAGTTTCCATTATGAAATTCTTTCAGATTGACAGGTGAGACAGGGAAGAAAAATTTAAAAGCAAACCGAAAGATATTTTGGTGTTCTATTCTCCTTAGAATTGGTCCTGGCCGGTCCTGGCTCTGGGCTTAGCTCCGCTTAGCCCACAGAAAGGAGGTCCACAAGCGCGCCGCAATCCCTTCCTGCATCCGGGGTAATCGCCTTCCCCACCCCTTGAAACCCGGGGCGCGCGGGGCGTCGCTGCGAGGGGGAGGGTCTGGGCGCACTGCAGGCAGGGTAGGCAAGGCACGGGGAGGGGTGGGTTCAAGGGCTGAACGGGCCGAGCCGTACCGTGGCGCCGCCTCGCGGCCCGCGGATCCAAGCTCCACAGGCCAGGACCCCCGCAGGACCCACCCTCGGGCCGAGCTCACCCTTCTCCCTTCTCGTAGCTTCGACTGGTGACTGTAGTAAGTAAGGCTGGCCCATGCCATTGAGCCAGCCTTACACACGCTCCCCACGTCGCCCTGGGACAGAACCGGAATACGGCCGATGACGAATTCTGATTCGGATCGCAACAAACTATTGAACGATGTTGAAGAGGGGTTTTTCTCTTCCAGAGGAAAAGGAGGGGGGCATGAACAGACGAGCTAGATAATAGGAAGATTAACCTGCATCGCCACCACCACCACCACCACTCTCCGCGTCCCTGCTCCTCTCTCACACCCCACACCCCCAGCCAAATAACGTGTACTCCAACACGACGGACGGACGGAACGGAACACGAGGGGTGATTTATTGCGAGGATAGCGCCAACGCGGAGAGTGGCGGAAAGGAAAAGAGGGGGAGGGGGGAGAGGAGAAGGGTGGCGGTAAAAGAGGTCCTAAAAGCCACCCAGCTGCGTAAAGGAGCAGCTGCGGGGGATTCATCTTCGTCCGCTCTGGGCCGGCACCCTGTGAGTTAGTGGGGAAGGCCCGGCCCCACCCGGCGCGCGGCCTCCTCAGGACACTGTCCCGGTGACCTCTGACCCCGCGCGCCGGGGGGGCCGGAACAGGTCCCTTCCGCGCTGCGCCAAGCCACCACCCGCTCATCGCAACATTTCCCCCGGGCAGCAACTGCGCGCGCACTGAAGGATACGCTCCTCTCCCGGTAACTTGACTGGAATCCTCCGGGACTCCGGCGCGGCTCGGGGCCGCGTGGAGGAAGGGGAGGAGGAGGAGGAGGGGAGAACGGAAGCAAAGGGGGAAAGGAAAGTGGGGTAATTGGGGCCGGGGAGATAGAAGTTTGAAATCAGAGAAGAGATGGAAAGGAAGAGAGGGAGGGACAGGCAGGCAGGGTACAGCTTGGGGGTAGAGAGGCCACAACAGTGGGAATGGGTCTTGCAAGCCGAATCGTAAAAGCCGTGCGGTGCATGTGCCGCGGAGGGTTCAGGTGGAGCGTGGACGGCGCCCGCAGAACAGAACACGGAACAGGGAAGCGACCGAGAGGCTGCGTGCCGTGGCGGCCGTGGCGCCGCCTCTCCGCTGGGTTCCGCTGGGACCCGGGGTGGATCGATCGGCGCCCGCACCGCCCGGCCCCTCCCCTGCGTATCGCGCCTTCTCTTTCTCACTCTCTCGCACCCTTGCGAACCACCCTTTCTATCTCTCCCTCTCACACTCCCTCGCCCCGCACACCACCTCCCCGTCCTCCCCTCAGCTCTATCGCCGTCTCTCTCGCACCCACCCCCGCTCGCTCTCCTCTGTCGAGCTGCAATCGTCTCTCTCCCTCTCTCTTCCTGCTCGTGCTCTCCCGTCCCCCACCCTTCTCTCTCTCGCACGTCTGGGTCGCGGGAGGGCGTTGAACCTCCGAGCCCAGCCCCGCGTTGGGCGGGGGAGTTGACGCGGGGGGGCTCTGCTGGGGGGGCTGCGGCGCGGCGGGGCGTGGCGCGGCAGCTCCACCGCGGGGTCATCGACTCCGCCGTGCTCCGCTGCCGGTGCGGTCCGGGGCGTTCCGGGGCAGAGCCTGGCCTGGGGACGTTATCCTCCGAGCACGGTGGAGCAGGGCGGAGCAGGGCCCCCCTCCCGCCACACCCCGCCCGGGGTATCTGGGTCACGGCGCGCTCGGAGGGGCGGGGCGGGGCCGGCGGGGCCCGGGCGAGCAGGGCACCACCGCCATCGCACTGTGTGTTGCAGCCCCCTGCCGTGCGCCCTAGGGCTACCCGAGGGACAGGGGGGGGGGGGGGGGACTGCAGTGGTTGAAGGCACATCGACGTCCTCGTGAAAAAGGATACTACTCTTCCCATGCCCTTGATAGCCGACTAACGCGCTGTTGGGGGTGGGGAGGGGAGGACGGAGCTCGGCGTTGTAGGCCGCATCAGCCGCGCGCGGTTTCCAGGTCATGAGGCTTTGGAGCCTGGTTCCCTCTGCCGTCACCGGGGGGCCCAGAATAGAACGGAGAGACGGCCGCCACGCTCCGCCACGCTCCGCCACGCTCCGCCACGCCCTGCGACTACGCCCCGCCACTACGCTCAGAGTGGAGACCACTGTACACTCCGGCAGGGCAGAGCAGGCAGAGGTACTTGACCCAGCGCAGCGTGCAGCCGAGCGCAGAGCGGGTCAGCCCGGGGGGTAGGCAGCGGCGGTGCAGCCGTGCGGCCGGGTTGCATACCCACCAGGCGCTCCTCCCGAGCGGCCGCCCGGGACGCGGCGGCGGTCGCCGCCGCCCGAGCCGTCTTCGTCGTTCCTCCACACCACCCGATTTCTTTCGCAGGATCGCGCCGACCGGAGTCCACCTCTGACCTACAAGTAGGTTAAGAAGTGTATTTCGTAGACTGTCACAAAGGGAGGCCCGC
>NW_026267424.1:271239-281655 GCF_000697945.3 Frankliniella occidentalis | reverse complement strand
AGGAAATAATTATGAAAATTGGCCAGTCATATTATGTGTCGCGCGACCAACTAAAGAAGAGTAATGGGGACGAAAACCCGAAGGGTAGAGGACGAAACAAGTCCCGTGTTCTTATGCTTCGAGACCTGAAACCGGTTTTCTCTTTTCGTGCGTGTATTTTGTTGTTTTTCGTGGATCGCAACTGAAGCGATCACGGAGCTGGAGGGCGGGCGCAGCCTATCGCGATGGACATGATGATATCGTGATGGACGAGCGAGGAGATACGAAAGAGTCCCGTTAGCATGGGAATGGGGGGAGGGCCGACCCGGGCCGACCATCCCCATGCGGCTTGACTTGGGCCCCTCGGCCCCACAGGGCCCGGCCGGCGCAGGCAGACAGGGTGGCTGCAGGGCCGAGCTACAGCCGCTACAGCCCCACCCTCTCTGGACCCGGGCAAAACCGTAGTCCCGGGCGGGGCGGCCTCGCCACGCCCCACCCGCAGGCGCGGCGAGCCCCACCAGGCCCCACCACCGCCGAGCGCCGGGGCCGGGGTTCAACAAACTCTCCGTGCAGGCGAACCCCCCGGCCGGGAGCGAGCGCCGCGCCACCCCCGCGGGGGCCCGAGCAGATCGGTAGCGCAGCTTCCTACCCCCTCTCCTCCCCCTTCCCCCCTCTCCCGTGCGCCCTTCTCTCCCTCCGGGAAAGTTGAGGGGACTTGAAAGAGGGGGACCGCGACCTAAATGCAAAAGAGCTAGGCCCTCCCGGTAAAGGCGTGTATCGTTTCTCTCGCTGCCGTCTCAGTCGTGCGCGGATTTTCAATTCGCTCGGCGAGAAAAAAGCGAAAAAAGGGGGACCTCGGAGCTATGGCTGTGGGCGGGGAGAGAAGAAAACTCGGCGGTGAAAATGTGAATAATACTTCCCGAGAAACATCCGCGAGCGCGGCGGGCGGGACGCAGCGGAGCGGCGCGGGGCGCACGCCGAGAATGACAAATTAGATGTCGAATGTTAGCGGATCTCAATATGAATGTGATAAAGGGCGCAAAGGGCGGTTGGGGGATTTGGAATTCCGGTCAGCGCAGCAGCAGCAGCGTTCGCTGCGGCCCGCACCACCTGCAGAGGGCAGCACCAGCGCGCTGAGTACCTCAGCAACTGGGTCACAGCAAAGAGTACACGGCCCGGGGCACGGGGTGGGCGCGGAGGGGTTGAAACCAGGGCGATGGTTGGGCAGAGCGAGAAAGAGCGAGACAGTGAGATGCGACCTGCGTGGCTAAAATGAGGAGCAAGAGGGAAGGAAAACATTATGAGCAGAAACAGAGCCAAAAAGCACATCTCCAGCACATCACAGCCAGAGCTGACCTGAAGCCCAACCCGCCGGGACGGGGCATTTCTCTCCTCGGCATTGAGTGCGAAGTGCGTTCTCTCTCTCTTTCTCTGTTTCGAACTCGGCGACATGCAGCAGCATCCTGCTCCAGGGAGGGCCATGCTCACCGCCGTGCCGCTAACCCGGACGCAGCCCTGGGCCCCGCCAAGCAGCCAAGGACGACATGCTAGATAAAACGGCGCGAGATAGGGGGCGGTGCCCGGGCGGGGGGCGGACGGGGGGTAATTCCATCTTGTGTCCTCGCTCCGCGCTGGGGCGTGCCTCCTCCCTCCTCCCTCAGCCTCCTCGTCGTCGACGTCTTCGCCCGCGTCGTCGTCGACGCCCTCCTTCCTCCTCCTCGGTCTTCATTTTCATCTGGAGCGGCAGCCAAAGCATGCTATTGCCTCAGCGTTGCTATCGCCTCGGTACATCGACGAGCTCGATGAGGAGTAGCGTAGAGAAGACCCCCTCCCCTCTCTCTTTCTCGCCTAGCGCGCGCTCTGGTTGTCCCCGCCTCTCCAGGATCCAGTTCTCCAGAGCGGCTCGGCAAGTCTCTCCAGCAACAACAAGGCACATCGACGTCCTCGTGAAAAAGGATACTACTACTCTTCCCATGCCCTTGATAGCCGACTAACGCGCGGCTGTTGTCCTCGCCTCTCCAGCCAGGATATCCAGTTCTCCAGCAGAGCGATACTCGGCCAGCAGTCTCTCCAGTCGGTTATTGGTTCTCCTCCAGCTGCCGCTGTAGCTGCCGCGGTAGCTGCGGCCCCACCGCCGGCCATAAGTCACGCGAGAGGCGCGGGGGCCGGCCGCCGGGACACCACGGCTGGCTGTCCTGTAGGGCCATTTGTTCCGAGGACCCCCCATCGCATCCCCCTCTCTTGGGCCGGACACGCTTTTGCATGATTTGCGTTTGTCAGCTGGTTTGATGTACGGCTCCGCGCGCTCACTGTTCGTTGCCAACTCGATCTACCCTCCTTTCTCTTGTTTCCCGCGTCTGTTTCTGTTTATTAATGTTGTTCGCTTTTGTGATGTACAAGATAGATCACAAATAGTGTCTAGGTGTTTTTAGGTTTGTTTTCCTTTCATTTCCAACAAATTTTCCAGGGTCGAGCACAGTAGAGGGTCGTATAAACGGTCTTGTAATTCAAGCCAATTGCTTGAATACCAAGTGATTTTCCCTTGAATTTCAAGCCATCTTCTTGAATTACAAGATAACATTTTTACCGTGTATTACTAAAGGGCATGAGAGGGCATGGGTGACGATGGTGACAACGTTGACGACGACGACTTCTGCAGCCCCCTCAGCCTTGTCTTGCCCCCCCTGCGCGACGCCTTCTGTCAACCACTGCCTTCTAATCGAATCACTTTGGCGGTGGCAGCCTGCTCCCCCTGTCCTGTCCTTGACTCGCCCTCCGCACGTCCTCCTGCGACGTGCATCCATCTTAGACACGTCCGCACTAATGGCAAGTGCTTCTCGAAGCTCCGAGCTTCTCTGCTGAACAAGGTTCGTCACGTGTTGACACCTGCACAGGTGCACAGCTGCGAACGGATCTAATTCCCCTTCTCCCGGCGACCGGTGATGGTCCTTTCCATAATACTTTTGAAAAAGTAGTACTGTCCGACTACTCTTGCATCTTGCATTTGTGTAATTATTACCTGGATGAAAAACATTTGTATACGTACCGGGTGTAATTGTACTGCGTTCACAGTTACACCCGGTATATAATGTTGTACAGTGATCCATAGTTCAATGACCATCACAAAGCAGAAACAATTCCAAATAAACGGGACGTTTATTGAACGTCTCCTGAAACAACTGCGCAGTAAACAAGAGAACAGGGGCGGAGCGGCGCGACGCGACAGAGCTGTGACAGCGACAAACATCAACAACAACGTCTGACCTTTTCAGAGCGAGAGGCAGGCGACAGCGCAGGAGCCTGAGGGGTCCTGATCGTGGACGACGCGCGTGGCGTGGGCCGCGACGGCGCGCGTCTTCGCGGAAACCAAGCAAAGTCTGCAGAGAGGAGAGGAGGTGGTGTTTGTAATTCGCAGAAAATTCGTCCGCAATATATGGTAGTGGTTCCAGGATCCTTTGGTACATCACAAATTCCTGGTAATATGAAGACTCTCTGTACGAAATTTGTCGGGAGGGCGGGCCGTGCCCACAAGTGTGCCGGCATTATGTACCGACCGAGAGCGAAATATGGAAAAAGAAAAACGATTCGCACGCACTCGCGCTCTTTCTCCTCCTCCCTCCCACGCACCAGACCAGAGCCGAACAAGCGCGCCCAGGCAGAGTGGCCAATTGTTCTCCGGGCATTGCTGTCAATGTTTGCTCACGGACAGTGTCCACTCGGGGCGCCGCCGCCCATAGCCCATTGTGCCGGCACAAAAGCCAGCAGCAGGCGGCCCGTCCCCCGGCGTCCCCCACACACGGCCGCCGCCGCCCCCGTGCCGGGCCGGGTGGAATGCCCCCCCGCTGGCTCGCATCCTCCACGCACCATACCCCACCTTTCCCCCATTTTCTACCCCCTTTTTTCCACATCCCAACTTCGCCCCATCTCGTCCTCACCCCCGCCCGTTCCGATCCGAAGCGCTCCAGCAGAGCCCACGCGCGCTGTGTGGTTGGTTGCCTACCACGCCCGGCTGACCCCGCAGGGATTCGATGCTCTCGCCTCTGTACTGTCACGCCCACACGAATAGGGGGCTGCTAGGCCGAGCAAAATCGAAAAAAAAAAACAGCAGGCGCTACAATAATCCACCTGAAAGTATAGGCAAAAAGCTATGTTTTACACCCTTTGCCTTCTTCACGCACAAAGTTCGGTTGGATCCGGGGCCTGATAAAGCCCGCCCTGCCCGGCGCTGCCCAGCCCTGCCCGGCCCCCCGGATGACAAAGACGCGACTCCGCCCTTCAACACCCCGGAGCAACTCGCCGCTCAAAGGGCCGAGCTCTGGCCGGGCCGGCCGGCGCCGGCCGGAGCAAAGGGCTCAAAGCGAGTGCGAGGGGAGCGGGGAGGGGCGGCGGGGCAGCCTTCACGCGTGATGAGGCTAACACGATGTGGACGCTGCAGCGCCGCTGCCACAAGCACCAAGGCGAGAGGGGCGCTTATCAGCCCTATCAACGTCCTAGCTTACTCCAGCGGCAGCAGCAGCCTGGAGTTGAGCGACAAAAGACATGTCTGCTTCCCCAAGGCAAGCAAACGAGGGCGATGATTTTGCGTGACCATATCGAGTCCCGATCGCCCTCACCGTCACGCCATCAACTTTCAGTCCAGCACCCGGGTTGCGGACGCTCCCTCTATCTCTGCTTCTCCCCGCCCGCTCTGGTTTCTTTTTCCACTCTTCCCCGGCCACTACTACTATTTAATTTATTGCCGGGCAGATAAGGCGGGGTGCGGTGGTGTGGCGTGCACCCGGACCCACCGCAACACTCCACTCGTATCGCATCCCTTCGGCGATTCCGCGCTCCCCCATACCCCCCACCCGGCCCGAGCGAGCGTGTCGCCTTGCTCCGCGACCACCGACAAGACAAACAACGACAACTCGCAGAAATTCAGCGTTCTACTATGTCGTAGTCGCCCGCGGAAGGAGGGAAAGGGCAAGTATAAAATGTGCACACTAAAAGCTTATGAACATAAGAGTTATGTCTAACGTAGTCCGCTCACGCATTTTTTAATACGCTATAGTATGAACAAATTTATTTGTACACAGGGCTCAGTAGGCTATGAATAAATTTGTTCATAAGCTTTTAGTGTGTGTATTTACTAAACACACTCTGAAAGAAAATGGACAATATAAAAGGCAACGTTTTCGTGCACATCCAGACCTGAAGAAACCGTTTTACAAAATGTGTCCAAATTAAATTTCGGAACAAATTGCATCTGATCTGGATCTACACGGAAACGTTCCCTTTTTTCGGAGCACGCAAACTTGTCCCTTTCCATTTAGAGTGCAGAGTACACCCTCGTCGTCGCCATGGCGACATCAGCGTGAATTAAAGGGCGCGGGACGGGGCGCGTTGGTTGGGTCAAACAAGAGGCGTCATTGTGAAGCGGGAGAGAGCAGGACAGATCAGATCACCATGCCATGCCGCCTCGCCTAGGCCCCGCCTGGCTCCGCCGCCACTGGCAGATAGATAGCGCGGCCGTTATTGGCAGCCACGCCACGCGACGCCACACCGCGCCCCCGCTGGGCTGGAACACGCCCCCTGTAACACTACACGCCGCACAAATGCCCGCGCGACAGCACGCGGGATTACAGTCAGCTGCTGATCGAAAGTCCGCAACACGGCGCAGTAAACGGCACTGGTAAAAAGTAATTTTTTTGTTGTACAGGGTGGGTGATCCGCGCCGTCCGGCGCCGTCTTATTAAAATGCTTCTTACGATTCTTACGTGCGGACGGGTTGCATACTCGCACGGCGCCGTAAGGCGCCCTGGCGAGCGACGGTAGGCAAGCCCGCCCGCGCCCGCACGCGTGTATCCGGTACAGTATAAGCATTTACAAAGAACGGCGCGGATCACCCACCCTGTAGATTTATATTTTTTAAATATATATTTTTGTGTCCCGATTTTGTGCGACAGCCTTTGTTGCCTTTCAGAGTAGACGAAGTCGAAACTCCGTGTCAGTAAAACAATTTAAATTTGTAACATTACCAAATTTCTCATAGGGAATTTTCCCGTTCAATAAGCTTCGGATAACCACACACACAAAAAAATGACTTTTCCAGCATTGCGCCGATAAATTGCAGCAGCCTGCAGTCGAGCCTGGTGTGTAGCACTCCGCGCGGGTACCCTATGCGCTAGTGAGACCCCGAGCGCCGAGCGAGCAGACTGTGGTCGGTAATTTTCCCCCCAACTACCAGCACCTCTCCCTACTCCCTGCCCCTTACCTCGTTTAACCCACATCACATAGAGTTACGAGTTACCTCCCCCCCCTCCCCCGTCCATTATTTTCACCCTTCCCATTCCTCTTCCCTACCACGAGTCGATGGCGTAGCGCACCACATAATGCGCTTCAAGAAATTAAGCACTAATTGTCTCCGACGAGCGAATCGAGGCCACATCGAGGCCTACTACGGGAGAGCGGCCGTCACGAGCGCCAACGCCAGCGTGGCAAAAGGGATCGAACGAGGCCATGCCATTATTACCTCTCTGTAGGCGGGGCGCGAAATCAGCACGACGAAACCGGCAGAGGCCGCAGCTTCAAAATGTTACGGCTCCTCCAAACCTGCAAAACAATGTAAACAACGAAACACGTTGAAGTATAGTGTATTTTGTCGCGCCGAAAACAAAATACAAAGCAAACTGCTACGCAACTTTAATTAATTTGCTAGCTGATCATGAACTGATTCATTTATGAATCTAAAAATGAGAGAACGCTCCGGTTCATCTAGTTTAATTTAACACACAAACCTCATAATCCATTCAAAATTCTGCAAAATAAAATAAAATTCCAGGCTAGGTAAGGTAGCAAGCACTGAGGTATTGACAACATCCGATTATCACGGTAAAAACGATGTCTCATTCTTTTGAAAAAGGGAAAACTTTGAGGAACTCTCCTCTAGTTTGACAAAAAACTCCTCAGATTTCGAGGAAGTTTCCTCAAAAAATGCGGGACTTTTCCTCTATTTTTGAGAAGATTCCTCAAAATCTGAGGCGAGATCCGAGGACACGCCCTCAAACATGGGAGTTCCTCAAAGTTTTCCTTTTTTTCCTTAAAAAATAGAACATTGTATTTACCGTGTATTAAAGTATCTTTTCTTGAGGCAAAAACCTCTTTCTTTAAAGAAAAATTGTCGAATTCAGTATGACAAAGAACCAGTGTGACATTATTTGTTTTTCTGTAGTGCTGCTGAGAGCACTCCCTCTCCGCCGTGATGCTGCCCTGAGGGGAGGCCCGCCCGCGGCCGCGCCATGTTACCGCACGGCGCGCCGCCGAAAAGGAAAAGTACTCCTCCATTATTAACGCGAATGGCTGCCGGTGGCTGAAGACTAATCCCCCGGGCCCCGAGCAGCGCCACGGCCGACGGCCGAGCCAAGCCCGCGGCGCTCCTGTTGGTTGAAGCGCGAAGCTCATTGACTTTTGGCCGCTAGTCGCTAGCAGGCTGCCTGCGCAAGGGGCCTTGAGCCTTTGGGGCGTCTGCACACCGTTCCACCTGCTGCTACGGCTTCCTGCAGGAACATAACGTGCCGAAAGCTCGGCCTGGGCACACCACGGTACGGCGAGTACCACACCTCTCTCTCTCTCTCTTCTTTTTCTACTAGTTCCAGCCCCCTTTTCTGCTTGCTCTATCTATCCTTATTTAGCGGTTGTCGTGTTTTCTCTTTCGCGACGAGGCCAGGTCGAGTTAGGGGTAAAGGGTTTCGCTAATTTACGCGAGACATTCGTCAGCGCGCTTGTTTGCCCAAAACGCTCGCTGTTTTATTTCTTCGCGCCACTGCTGTATGACTCTCTCTCTCTCTCTCTCTCTCTGTGTCGAGGCCGAACACCCAGAGCCCGGAGCCCAACGCCTGCGCTGCGCAGCTAAATGGGCGTAGGAGACCGGAAGGGGTGCGGCGGGGGAGGGGAGCGGGTAAGGGATGGAATGAAAGACGAATGGGGTGGCAAACGGGGGCTGCGTGTGAACGCGCGTGAGGGGAGAAATCTCTTTCCAAAAAAAGGATTCTCTTCAAGAGCCTTTTTCGTTCCCCCGCCCCTCTTCCTTCATCCTGCTCATGTCATCGCGTACTAAACACACAAAAGTAGCAAGGTAGAAAACGGCACCATCTCCATCTTCCGAACCGAACATCTCGTTTCAAACATCGGCACTGCATTTAATTATCCAAGTGAAGCAAGGATGCCCACAGCTCCTCAAGTTTTAGTCAGGGACTCTTCTTGATTAATAAGCTTATCGAATTTCGGAAAGGGCAGGGTAAATCCGTCTAAACGAGACTAAGAAAGGTTTGACTCTCTTGGCCTGCTGGCCCCGGTCGGCCGGCGCAGCGGCCTGGAGACGGAGCTGGAGCCGGAGGCGAGTCAAAAGGAAACATTATTTTAGGGGAGTGCTGCTGGAGCGACTCCACCCGGCTCCACCCGGACCGCTACGAATATGGAGAAGGGAGCACGGAGAAGGAGTCGAGGAGAAAGAGAGAGAGACAGAGAGAGAGAGAGGGGAGGGGGGGAGAGAGAGAAGTTGGCGTAGCTGACTTGTGCTAAACCTCCCATTCCTTCCGCGTCGGAATCGATTTTGTCTGGCAAGTGGGAGAAGGACAGGGGATGCGGGACGGTCCGCTGTGTGAGCGCGTGTGAGAGAGAGAAAAAGGGAGGGGGGATGGAGAGGGTGGGTGGGACCGGGAAAGGGACGGAGACCGAGAGAACAGGAGGGGATGGTACGAGCGCAGCTCGGCAGGACGGGGAGGGGAATCCACAGCCAACTGGCGCAGCCCAGTCCAGCTCAGCGCAGGGGAGGCCTAATCCCATGTACGGCTACGCAAAAACTACTGCCCAGCTACACGCTTATGGCTATACGACGGCTCCTTCCCCGCTCAGCTTCAGCCTTGTTCAGCAGCGATGTCAGTCCAAAAAAGAGAAAGAAAAGAAAATGTAAAAAAAGAAAAGAAAACAGTTTGGGGCGCTAGGGCAGGGGCAGGCCAGTGTGACGCAGTGGTGCGCGGGTTGGGCAGACGGGGTCGGGGTGGGGCGGGCAGGGGACGTCGAGATTGATAGGAACATGATTGATTAATGATGCTGTTTTGCCGGGTGAAAAGACCAGCGCCGTCCGTCCCGTCCGCGGCTTGAAAGACTTGCTTCCTGCGGCGACGTTATAAACATCCTCGCTCGACGCCGCGCCACGCCTGCACCACGGCCCTTTGGACTTGACTTGCAAAACCATCAATGAGCCTCGAGCCTAGCCTCGAGCCTAGCCTCGAGACGAAGGGCACGGGAGAAAGGGCTTAGAAAGGGGTCTGTTTTTGAAACAGAGTGTGTTTGGAAGTACGACGTGTTTGAAACACAAATTTAGGGCTTTCGCGTACTAAACACAGGGAAAGTATATCGTTGATGGTGGCGGTTAAGAGATGAGGTGGCTTGGTGAGGTATTGATGAGCTGAGACTAAAACAGCCCAGTAAGCGCCCATTCATTATTCCAAAATTAATTAAAAGCTAAAATTTAACACGCAGCAAAGGTGAAAGTCATCAAACTAAAAATATGTATAAAGATCATCCAGAAAGTACGTCTGTAATTCGCCGTCATGAAATTGCCAAGTTCGGCCTGTGCAAGCTCTCATGGTGCCTTCCAGGTAGGCAACATCTTGCCTGCAGTGCATTCGTGTACGGCGGGCTGGCCTACCCGAAGGCTTGCAGGCGCCGAGGGCGCCGAGCTCCCGTAACTTGGAGAATAAGTCTGAGAAAGAAACGGACGTAGTTTCGGGACAGCCAATTCGAATGCTTTGCCATGGTTGCCAATACACCTTTTACTGATTTCCATCCAAGAAGCCCTATTTTACAGTTAGGAAACCTTGCTTATTCTGCTTGGAGTTGAACAGTGACTGCAAGCTAACGATAAATGTTATTGATCAATTTTAAAATTGAAAATCTTTAAGAGGCTCGCCTAATGCGAGAGGAAATGCCACCACAGTTGCGCAACAGAGTTAACGAATTAGTTTCAGAGAAATTATCCTGGAAAAATGATATTAGAAATTGCATAAATAATTACGCCCGTCGGACGAGGACCTCCGTTACGACATTAGCAAAGGTTCTCGACCTCAACCTCCTCGGGCGCCTGGCGCTCGGCAGGGGCTCGTCTGGCGCTGATGTTCCCTGGTGTTGGCTGCCTGTGGCCGCGCGCCTGTCTCGCAACATTCATGAGATTTGCTCTCTTTTCAGGTGGTGAAGTGACAGACTGGAGGGGTTTCCCCCCTTCCTTTATGCTCTGCGGGCCCGGCCGTCTAGACAGGTAAGGGGAACACCCACCGGGACGGCGGCGGGCGGCCAGCGGGCGGGCGCTGGCTGGAGTTGTTGCTTTAGCCGAGGCTTGTTTGCGGAAAATAAAACTATTTTCTGCAGCGAGCAGCGACCGGAAAGTTGCGGCGGACG
>NW_026267424.1:268809-271189 GCF_000697945.3 Frankliniella occidentalis | reverse complement strand
GCGTTCCACCCGTACTTTGCGCGCACCAACACCATTTTAGGCAAATTGCGCAGACAGCTATCGCTCCAGCCAACAGCAGCCAGCAGCACTGCGCAGATCTTTGTGTGCCGGGTGGTGGAGCGGGGAGCAGGGGGAGCAGCATCGCTCATCGCAGCAGATCTGCGCACGGACGGTCCCGGCGGGCCAGGCCTGCTGCCTATCGAAACAGCACGCGTGCGGTGTGGTGAGTGAGGCTGTGAGCAGACGCCCCCCCCCCCACGCCACAAACAGGTCTCGTATGTGGAGCTATAGATGGTACGCCCTGCCGGATCGCGCTCTGCACATTTCTCGGAAAAGCCAGAACGCCAGAACGGTAGCTATGGCGCATCTAAAGCACAGAGAGAAAGAGGGAGAGAGAGGGAGAGAAAGCGGGGGGGGGGGGGGGGGGGGACATAGCCGCCTCCATGCATCACAAGAGTAATAGGCGGTTTTGCATATACGAGGAATGAGGCTGGGGAGGGAAGGGGCCGCACTGAAACCAAAAAAAAAAAGGAAAGAAAAAAGAGACACATGTCCAAAAAGTTTCCCATTACCCACACCAGCAGCCATCGCCACGTGCGTGGAATGTAGTCGATAACAGCAAATGGAAGGATAATTACTCTGAATCATCAGCCTCGACACCAGATAATTACCCACTTAGCTCATTTTGGGGGTAGCAGTGGCAATACAATAGAAGCCCCCCACCAATGTTTTTGGACTTGGAAGTTAATGATGAAAAAGCGACATTGCAAATTAGTTATTCGCGTCAAAATGAATGTTATGCTAGAACTCCTGCTAGAGGAGAGAAAAACACAGTTTATCGGCGTCGTCTCTCTTACCTGGGGGTCGATGGTCCTCCCCCACCGCCACCACGACCGTCTAGGGGACGGTGCGAGAAAAATATGTTTTCCGCGCAGCAACTTTTCGTCGCACTTTGTCATCGAAACGTTCTTCCCTCTCTGCTCTGCTCTCCACAAAAATCCCATCAACCGCGTTGCATCGGAGGGAAGAGCGAAACTTTGAGGGGGAATCACCTCTCTGCTGCTGACTCTGACTGTAACTCGAGCGTAGCTCCAGTGCACTCTGACGCGCGGTATATTCCGGTAGAGAAGAGGTAGGAAATCGCTCGAGGACCGATGATGCGATTGTGGCGGCCAGCCTCGTGAGACCGATGAGCTCCCGGGGATAATATATCTGAAAATAAAATGAAACTTGAAGAAGACGAGAGGGACGAAATCACGAAAAAAAGTACATACATATGACGAAGAAAAAAGGGGTAAAATAAATGCATAAAACAAAACATGAATAATGGAATACGTTTGTACAGTGTAGGGCGCAGGAGGTACTTGGCTGGTGGCGCCCCCTCCAACGACACAACATAAAGTGGCGCCAAGCGGCGCCCAGCAGTGACGCAGTGCCCCGCCCCGCCACACCCCACCCCGCCCCGCCACGCCCCTTCTCGAGGATAAGCGAGTTAAAATTTCTTCGCTCTTCACGACGGCGCCCGCGCTGCTGCACGCCAGGTGTATAACGCCCCAATTAAGGCGCCGCTCCCTGCAGCAGGAGGAGGCACTGTGAGAGGAGAAACAAAAAAAAATTACTCACCACGGCCGCACTGGCTGGTATTCAATCTTCTTTTCATTTCAATGCAGTCACTTGTCTATTTTCCAAACACCCCCCCCCCCCTAAAAAAACAAAAAATATAAAAATACCAGAGAATAATAAAACGAAATAGAAGTGCGGCTCTACTGCTTCGCCACTTTTCCTCGTACCACCTCTCCTAAGCACTTTCCGCGAGCGATTCGCACGGAATCGTGTAGATGGCGTGGCCTAGCGTGGCGTGGACCGCCCGCGCGGAATATAAGGGGGACTCGCGGCAACCAGAGACGCGCAGCCACGCCATGGCAAGGTGATGGAGGGGAGGGGGGAAGGGTAAAAAGGTAAGGAGAGACAAGCCGGGTGAGGGGAGATGTTGAGGGTGTGGGAAGGGGGGGGGGGGTCGCCTCTCGCCTTGCCTCCCGCACGAGTGCGCCTCGCATGGCTGGCTCTCGCTATGCGACACAGTCGGGTCCCCGCGCACACCTAGGAGACACGCAGCACTATAAACTAGAATTGGTTCTCCCGCTGCACTCTGCTGCTGCTCCTCCTCCTCACGGGGCCCGGCCCGCACGGATTCATACGTATATACCTTCCCTCCCAACCCTCCACCGCCCCCCCTCCCCGTCCCTCCCCCCTCCGCCTGCTGCCGCTCTTCCGCACGACTATTACCTCCTAAAAGACTACCCCTCCCCTCTCCTCCGCCCCTTTTGCTTCCCTCTCCTTATTTCGGCCCGTGCGCTCCGTCACGTCGCACCGAAACTCT
>NW_026267424.1:262686-263284 GCF_000697945.3 Frankliniella occidentalis | reverse complement strand
CTTGTTGCTCAGGAGCAACAAAACCGATAAAGGGTTAAACGGACTGTTATTCCGTTTTAAAAATTTATCAGGCAAACATATTCTGAGGTGAACCTATTGTTTTGGATTTTATTTTGTCTCTCTTTTTTTGTTTGTTAGAGTGGCGCGGCGCGGGCTGAATAGCAGCCGCTCGAATCGAAAATTGCTGCTGTGCTGCTGTGGTCAGAGACCCTTTCGGAACGCCACGCCACACACACACACACACACACGCACACACACACACACACACACGCACACAGCAATGTCCGTATACACAAAGCCTCCCCCGACACGATAAAACGAGCCACGGTCCGGCCGGTCCGAGCGCTCCGCCCCGCTCCGCCCGGGACCTGTCCTGTCCGGCTGGATTTGCCTTTTATTGTGGGTGTGGTGTATTGTGCGGCATCTCCAGAGAGGGGGCGGGGGGTAAGAGGAGAGGATAGGGAAGAGACGCAGCACGGCGCAATATAAGCCGGTGTCCCGTTGGGGCATTTTGTATTGCGTTCAGATAAGGGAGCCGGGGCCGGGCGGTTGGTGGTGCGGGTCTTTCGACGAGGTGGAGGTGCCGGCCCGGCCCGCC
>NW_026267424.1:262241-262579 GCF_000697945.3 Frankliniella occidentalis | reverse complement strand
AGGGAGTAGTACAAACACGCCCGAGCGGAGCGGAGCGCTCTGCGGGGCCCGACCCGGCGGCGGACGCCCGATGGGTAGGCAACGCGAACACAGCCGTGCGTGCCGGGCCGGGCGAGCTCGCAGGCGGCGGTCCTCAACCCTCCTCGCGACCGCGTATGTGGCTGCGGCGAATACGGCGGAATACGGAGAAGAAAGAGCGCGGAGTGGCCCGGAGTGGGGCTCGGCGAAAGAATGCGCACGTCCGGGTAAAGTGCGAGGCAGATTTATACCGCTGAGGTTTTCCCTGAAGCCGACGGTATTCTCGCATTCCAATAGCCTCATCTCTTTCCTTTCTCGCC
>NW_026267424.1:259598-261046 GCF_000697945.3 Frankliniella occidentalis | reverse complement strand
GACATGCGTACTTTTTGGGGTATGTCAAGAAGTCCCGACGCGCCGCGGACGACAGATGCATTCCTCTAACACTGAGAAAAAAAAATTTTTCCAGGCACTTAACCCTTTGACTATTGCTACGGACTTTGTCACAGCTCAAAATGAGGTATTGTCCCCCCATTGAGTTTTTTGTGCTGTATAGTTTATTTTCTTGTGGTGGACTGCGTGCAGCTTCCAGGGCTATGGACGGTGTAGTGCAACTGAAAAGTTTCGATCTGGAAACTAAACGTATAGTGCTCTCAGTCAGGAATTTTTTTTTCTCCGTATGCCGAGAGCGACAGGATCGTCATTATAATATCTCATACATGCATAAAGGGTGGAAGCCTCGGTGGACGGCGTCCACTGGACGACGCCCCCTTCCTCCCACCGGGGAATGAAAAATGGAATGGGAGGCGGGGCGTCTCGTGTGGAGTCCGGCGTGACCCGGCACAACAACAGAGTGGCCGGCTGGCTCTGTCTCTCCAGCCGCTGCGGAGCCGCGCCATTGTGGAGCCACTCACACAGCAGCGCCAGTATCGATATCGCATCCTTTACGCCCCTTCCCCCTACCCTACCCCTTGCGCCGTCACAAAAGCTTTTGATGATCGGCGACCGAAAAAGTGAGTCTCTGTGTGAAGTCGATAATGATAGAAACCCTTTGGATCTTTTTCTCAGTGATGCTTTTGCTTTGAGCGTGCTACTTTTCTGTTGCCGCTGTTACTCTACACGAGGCAGTGGCACAAGCGACACGGACAAATAACATGAGATTGCTGTCGAATTCGTTATTCTCAAGTCGCCCTCTTTACATACACCGCGTTTGGCCCGTTGGCAACTGGATCGGGGAGCGCAGACTCCAGGACAGCGGCAGCCCTGGGCCCCTTCCACTCCTGACGTATTGGCAGGCGCTGGATTACGACTTCCCGTCCCCGGGTCGGCCAGCCGGCCGGAGGAGTCAGGGGGAATGAAATACCACGCGCCGGCGGTCCCGCCCGGTCCCGCCTGATGGATGGGCTGAGCGACTTGTCGCGCCGATGATGCAAAACTGCGGGGCACAAAAGTAATCTCCACCAGAGAGGGATAGCCGTCCTCGGGCGGCTGCTGCTACTGCTGCAGGGCTAAATCTGAGGCCGAGTAAAAGCCGCGAAAAAGAATCGCGTTTGCCGTTTCCCAAGAAACGATGAGTCCAGAGAGGATAAAATAGACTTTGGGTTTTGATTGTAAGCTCTGCTAGCACAGTAAAAATGTCAATAGTCATCTGACAGAAATCGTCTGGATATCTGTGGAACATGCAAAATTTGTTTATGAATAATTTGCCAGTGGCTTCTGACAGTACCTTCGTCTAATTGTCATCAAAACTCGACCTTTTCTGACATTTTTTTTTGTACAACCGAACATCCTTTTGTCAAATATCTGATGAAAAAGTTACCATT
>NW_026267424.1:254678-258762 GCF_000697945.3 Frankliniella occidentalis | reverse complement strand
CCCCCGCGCGGACGTTAGGCAGGCCGAGCGGCGCCCTGATAGTTGCCTAACCGGTCGGGTCCTGGTGCTCGGCACGGAGGAGGAGACCGGCTCCCTGCAGCCCGCGCGCGCAGCCGTGGCTCAGCTAAATCCCGGCGAAGCTCTCTCACTTACCTGAGATGAATGCCTCGGTGGGGGCTTAGCAGACGGCGCAACCGGAGCCCAGCCCTGGCGCAGCACCCCGCCGGAGCTAGGCCCACCGTGCGGACTGGAAATTGCTTGACTCGCACTTCGCGAAAGTCCTCCCTCGGCTTCACTTCTTGGCAAAGGTCTGGCCGTGCTTGTAAAAAGGGTCCGAAGACGTCCCAAATATCTATGCGATGGCGACTGCTGGCGAAAGTCGAGCCGGCCCCTGCCTCCCACTTCTTCCGGGAGAGAGAAAATCTTCAGGGAGACCAGCCCTGCCAAAAACAGAAGCAAACAGTTTTTTTAAAAGGGACTTTAAAACCGTGGCATGCACATTACAATGGACAAGTACATAAAATCCCCGTAAAAGAAAAAACACTCATGTACTGTTTTCAGTAAAGGCTATTAAGAAGTATAAAAGGAGGGTGGGAGGACAACTAAAAAAATCAGCAACATAACAAACTTAAGAACAAAAATATACAACAACACAAATACATCTATGCATGGGTATTTTTGAAAAGAGAAATACACATAATCAGGCAATACGAGAAATGCATAGGCTTAACGTAACGTACACATTTTCCTTGTTAAAATTATTACACATTTGCGTGGAGCTGGCTGCGGCTGCGCGGCCTCTGCTGCGGCGACCTTGGCATGTTTCCGGATCCCTGCACAGAGACCCTGGTGCGCGCAGAGCGGCGCAGAGGTGTCGTCGGGGAGCGGGAGCGGAAGGCCCCACTCATAGCGACCTGCATGCTGTAATTGAGGGCCACCCTCGGGACCCGGGCCCGTCATAATACGCCCGCTCTCATCCGCGCGGGGAGAATACACGGCCAAAATTTTAATTTGCAAGATTAATAATTGAGTCTCTCTGTGACGTTTGGCTAGGGCGCGCAGCGGGGGTATTGTCCTGTGGACTCTTAAAAAGTAGGGGGAAAAAGTGTCTCCTTTTAATTTTTTTTTCTTGGGAGATGTCCTGCGGCGCTTGTTTATTTTGGGTAAATGAATTCAATTTACGCCATTTTCAGCGAGAGCACGCCTTGCTGCAGCAGGCCCTGTGCAGGGTGAGGAAGGGAAGGGCAGGAGAGGAGAGGAGAGGAGGGGCTCTGTTAATGCACGTATCGATCGGGAGCGCCGCGCGGTGGGAGGGGGAGGGGTGGGTAATGTGTGAGTAGGGAGGCGGACCCTCGTTGCCAGCAGCAGTAGCAGAGAGAGAGAGGGAGAGAGAGATGGCGGTGGAATCTTTGATTTTGTTTGCTCTTCTCGTTGGAAGAAACAACTAACTAGACTTGCCAGGCAAGCCGGGGAGAGGCAAGGGCCCAGCGGCGGCCCCAGCAGCCGCGCCCGAGTACGGCTGGGCGGGAAAAAGAGCAAAAGGCTTCTGCTTCCTGATGAGAACGCCCTGCCAGCCCAGCCCCACCCTCACTGTGCGCTCACGTGCCAGCTCAAATTATTTTTTCCCTCTGCGGAAAGCTTCAGGAGGCCGCGGGCGCGGCGCAGCGTGAGGCCAAAGGGAGGCACCGCCATCAGCCCGCCGACACTGCGGAGTTGGGTTCTACTGCTACCACTTGAAACTGGGAACTTCCGCGAACGCTCGGGCTGCACCCACCCGCCGACTCTGAAGTAGATGAGAGAGAAAAATAAAGCCAAAATAAAGAAAAGTAAAGCGGATCTTTTGTGGTCCAAGGGTTGACACAGCCGCCGGAGCAAAAATGATTCAAGAGGGCGAAATGGCGGACTCATCTTTGACTTTCGCAGAGCTGTCGTTGGAGCTCTCTGGCATCAGTGAAGGGTTGGAGTGGACGGGTACGGAGATGGTGGAGGGTGGGGCTGGGGTGGGGCTGGGTGGCGCAGTGAGCCGGGGACGGCCGCAGCGCCGCAGCGCGCAGGGTGTCATATACGGTGCAAGGCATTGACTGTGGCGTTGGTCAGGTCTGCATCGAGCTGCTGCCCGCCCACCACCCTTGCAGCTCCCCCGCCCCGCCCTGTCAAAGTCCTCGCGCCCGGGCTGCAGTGGGGGAGCCAGCCCGGCGGCGGCCGGAGCCAGGGGGTGGCAGCGCGGCGAGCTTCTGCTGCATCGCCATCGCCACCCCTCTGCAGGCGGCAGGGGAAGCTGAAGCTGGGCACGCGCGACGACAGAATATTTCGCGAAATATTGAGGGGAGGAGCAAGAGGGAATAGGGGCTTCAATGTCGGTCCTTTTATTTTTGGACTTTGATGAACTTTTGATAACAGGATTTCGATCATGAACCTCAGTGTGAAACTTCTGTGAACTTTGGATAAATAACCTCAGTGACGCGACCGGGACTCTGACTAAAGTAGGAAAATGAAAAGCATGAGTAGGGTATACAAAAGCAGCCCTTGTGCAGTGGCCCGGGGAGGATGCAGAGTGCAGAGCGAGTAGGCGAGAGAGGGGGTGTCGAGAGAAAGACAGAGAGGGAGAGAAACATGACCTGACCTGGATCTAGGCAGCACCCGGGCGGGGCGGGGGGACTTGAAGAGGGTCTGCAACACTTCCGAGAGGATGAGTCCCTGGTTAAGCCGAGGCGACTTTGCCGCCGCCGCCCTGCTCGCACATGCATCTGGGTAGTTCTCACCACAAGCACCGCCGTTGGTACCCCCCCATCCCATCCCGCCATCCACCCCCCAACCACCCGTCTTGAACGCCCCCTTGAGCGCACCCCGGATGTGTGCAGCACGAAAAGTAGGTCGCAGTTTGTTGACCGAAGGGCGAGGACGAGCAAGTCCATTTGTTCGGAGCTGAATGAACAGAAACAGGTGTGCGATTCACGTTCGGCATGAAAATGCAGACTGCGGCACATGGGTAAAGGCGAGGGTAGAGGGATGTTTCTAAACTCGGGTTACGACCGATGCAATAATCAGCCGGAGAGTTTTCAACAACAACACCCAGCAGTATGAATAAAGTATGAAAACAGGTACGAGTAGCGGGGGGCGGGAGGGCGCGCGCGGTGCGCGGGGACGCGGGCTAGCGGGTCACAAGGTCGTTCCTCTCCCGGCGCCGTGCTCCGCTGCGACTGGCGCGGCTCGGCAAGGCCCGGCTGCACTGCACTGTTACAGCATGACTTGCGCGCGCGACCAAAATTTACAGCAGCGCGCCCGGGACGCGACAGTAATTCTGTTTTTGTTTTGTTGCTTCTCTTGTATTCTTTCAGGGAAGATATCGCGCTCTATCTCTTAAGGGTTGTTTTAATGCGCGAACGAACCACGGTGGTGGCCTCACGGCTCGCGCGGGCCAACTGCCGTATACAACCAAACTTGGACTGCACGGTTTTTGTTTGCGTTTTCTCCATTTGCTTTTTTAAACTTCATTTTTTTGGTGGGTGGGTAAGCTTTACCGGGGATAGGGCGGGCAGAGAAAAAGAGAAAAGAACAGCAGTTGTCGCACCGAGCACCAGCACAATAGGAAAAAGGTCACAGACTCGCTTTTTGGCCTTGCGATAAATTTTCTTTCTTTTCTTCCCTCCTCTTCCTGTGCGCGGCATGGCCCGGGCGTGTCGGGGTGGGGAGAAGTAGCCAAGGTTGCGCTTTTTTTGCAGGAGGGCCGGGGTAGCAGCAGTAAGCAGCAGCTCACCATCGACCCGCAATGGTATCCCTTTTCCGGCTTCATAGAGCAACGGAAAGTCAAGTGTTGAGGGGGTTTATGGGGCCCAGGCAGAGGGCCGGTGGTCGTGAGGTGTCGTTAGTGACGGTGGTGATCAAAATCTAGAAAGCGCACTTTCACATGTTCTAAAACTATCCAAACGCCCCCTACTTGTTATTTGAAATATCTAGGGGGTGCAAGCCACATCAAGGCGAAGAGTGAGGCACCCCAAATTGTTAAAGCCGGAAAGACCGAGGATAAGGATACATCTTCAAACGACCGTCGTTGTCGTCATCGTCGTGCTGGTGGTAGTCGTAT
>NW_026267424.1:247897-253308 GCF_000697945.3 Frankliniella occidentalis | reverse complement strand
ACTTCGTGAGGCATGCCGGGGCGGGGCGGGGGTGCGGCAAGCATGGGGTGGTGGCACGGGGAGGGTTGGTGGGGGCCTGGTCGGGCGCCCTCGGTGGTGGGGGCTGCGCTGGTCCACGCCATGCAGGCTGTCCCGGGGAGGGAGAGCGCAAGGCCCCCATGGCAGGCCCCCAAGCCCTCTCTCGGTCCCTCCCCTCTCCCAACCCGCCAGACGACGATTCGATTTCTGGAAAATTCAGCGCGCGCTCCCTCAGTCCCTCTCTCTTTCTCCCTCCCTCCCTCTCTCTTTTTCCCTCCCTCCCTCTCCCTCTCTCTCTCTCTCTCTCTCTCTCTCTCTCTCTACCCTCGCCCGGGCGGCCTCACCACAGCGCAGGGCCGGAGCCCCTCTCCTGTTTGATTACAGCGGTTCGGCGGCGGCGCCCCCCTCCCGCCCCCTCCCCCTCGGTCCGGAGCGCGCCCCTGCCGCAGAACCCCTTCTGGCCTGGTGCGCACCGAGCGGCGGGGCTAAACCCCAACCCTGCGGAGGGTACCCGGCGGGGGCCGACCCGAGACCCTACGGGTGGGTAGCACACTACTTCCGACCACGACGGCAACCGAACCGCACCAATTTGCAAACAACTTGGCCGCCGCGCGGAAATACATGGCGAGGAGGCAGAGGCAGCAGTTGGCCAAAGGGTCTCGCCGAGTGTGTTCACAACAGCATTACAGCGGCGCGGCAGCGGCGCAGCAGCGGCCGGCGCGGTCATCCCCCGGCATTAACATTAACATTCGCGCCGCGCAACCCCTCTCCGGAGCAAAAAGCGCCGGGAAGGGGTGGGGTTGGCGGGGGAAAGAGAGGGGGAGATAACGTTTATGCGTCGAGCCAGTCTTTATTCCACAATTTTGTGCATTCCATAATAATTGAGGCCACTCCCGCCCCGCCACGCCTCGCCCCGCCACGCCACGCCCCGCCCTCACCAATCTGCTCTGCAGAGAGCGCCCCGCAGCCGGCTGGTCGTTGACCGCGGCACGCGAGGGGCCACAGGGGGGTGGTTGGGAGGGGAGGGGGGCAGGACAGGAGGGGCAGAGCTGCTGCTGCTGCTGCTGCTGGGACTGGCATAGCCGGGAAGGGGAAGCAGGGGGCTGCGCTGTGCGCACCCGCCCGCGCGCTGCTTCCGTTCTCATGTCGCACACATCTCTGCGTACGTACTTGCCATCCCGAGCGGAGCGGGTCGGGGTCGGCTGGGTACCCGTGCACGCCAGGCAGCGCAAGCAAGCGGGTACCCGACCCACGACGCCCCGCAACGACCACAGCGCGGGGGACGCGCACGCTCACCCCACACACCTAAAGGCCAAAGTAAAAGAGGTACAAATGAAAATGTGTGTGTGAAAAGAGAGAAAGAGAGCGAGAATCCGTTCGGCGTTCTTCAACGCTCATCTAGTACATCTACCCTTCCCGCACCTTCCATTACTACTGGCTGCAAACGTTTTTAGGAATGGCGGGACGGGTCCGTACAGCGACGCTACATCTCGGGTTAAACAAAAAAAGAAGCAAGTTCTTTTCCCTCCTTTTCACGTCGCGGAGCTTTACTGTAAATGTTTTCGCGCTATTGGAGGGCATTCCTTCGCGTTCCCGATTACTTCCCCCTTTCTGTCGGCTTCCAGGACTACGAGACCCTGTAAACTGATTGGATACAACGGCCCAGCTCGCGGGGTTTCTTTACGTTGTGATTAGCGCGATCATCGCCAAAACTTTGGACGGAATCTTCCCTCCCTTCTGTTGGGCACGAAAACTGGGAGATGAAGGCTTTACTGGGGAGAGGAGAGGAAGCAGGGTGCGTTGTGTAAGTTTGATAATTGTTTTGGTTCAATCGTGTCGGTTCTCTGTTGCTTTATGCCGCTTTAGGCGCGCCAAGCTTGTCGGAGTGATTAATCAATCGTGTTCGACGCTTTATTGTGGGTTGAGTAGAGATTTGATCCGCTTGCTTCGCACTTCCCCTTTCGGTGGGGCCTCTTTTGGGCGGGCGGGGGGATGGAACATAGTTCAAGATTCATTACTACCACGCGTCAGTGCTCTTATCTTTTTTTCCCCCTTTCGAAGGAAGCAACATTTAAAGAATGTCTTCAGGACATGGTGGGGTTGGTGTATGGGGGTCGGGGGCGTGGATGTGGTGGGATGTGAAGTATGTATGGCATGGCATGAGTTCCACTCCGCTCCAAGCGCAGCCTTGTTTACTGTTTTAATAGATGAAATATGTGTGTACCTGACTGCCGGCCACACTCAAAAAAAAGAATCATTGCACCAACGACATGAGTTGTACCTCCAACAACATTTTGTTCTTGGAATGGCTTCAGAAACATAGGATGCTATTCCAACGACCACGGTTGCTGGCTCAACGACATGGTCGGTGGCACAACTACCAGTTGTCATAGGGTTAGCAACATCGTGTCTTTGGACCAACAACCCGGCCGCAAGAACACGACGGTCGTTGGAACAATGATTCTTTTTTTTCAGTGCACAACACGCGTGGTGGAGTTAGCGAATGGCGATTACGACCAATACGTGGAATTCTGTGGAACGGGCCACGCATCCCACACGTTTTCGCTCCCCTGAATATATATATGCCAAATTCAGGTGTTCATTTTTTAGTTTTATTTTTTTGGTCCAACTTTTTCAACTTTTTGCGCAACTGTCCCTTAGGTAAAAAGCAGGATAGGCATAGGCTGCTGTTGCTTTTTTCGTGTGTCCGCAGTGAGCTCCTTGCGATGAGATGAGAACATTTTAACAATAATGTCTTATCTGTTGAGAAAAAAAGGATAACTTTGAGGAACTCCCATAATTTGAGATAAACTCCTCGAATTTTGGGAAAATCTCAAAAAATGTCTTCCTCAAAATCTGAAGATTTTTCAAATGATTTCTTTCTCCAAAACCTCAGACATGGTTTTTAACCCTGAAGGGTAAGGAACAGCTTCACTGGCACGAATCAAACAAACGCGTTGTTTGTTTTGCTCGGGGTTTTGCTCTGTGCGGAGTGCGCGGTCATCCGGATTCGCCCAGCGAGTCAAAGGCAGAGGGGCTGCTGGCGAGCGCGGAGCATGATGGCGCCGGCGCGGTCGCAGGTCGCGGTCACAATCACAAAAGTCCTCATCGCACTGCACTTCGGCACTGCGCCGCGGCCGACCGAGCACTCGTCCTCTCGTTTGTTCGTCCTGATTGCTCGCCGTACAGCGAATCGCAATGCCTGGCCTGCCTGGCCTCTGGCCGGGACAGAATCAATACCATTACGTGCGCTGCCCACCGCTACAGAGAGGGAGTGAGAGGGAGTGAGAGGGAGAGGGAAGGGGGAGAGAGGACAGACAATGATCAAAGGGCATGAGCCATTGGGGTAGAAAAGGCATCATCACCGTCATCCTATCCCACTCACAGCGATAGGTAAAAAGGAATGCAATGGAGAGAGGAAGGGATACTCGTATGCGATAGAGAGTGAGTGAGAGAGAGAGAGAGGGGGGGGGGGAGGGGGGGTCCAGAGTACACACAACAGTGGCCGAGCCGCAAACTCTGCACCGCCACGCATGGCAGTTTGCGGGGGCGGCGGCCTCCCTCTCTGCTGAAGCAAACACGCCGCCCGCCGGCCGGAGAGACACGCCGGCCCCAACCTCTGCACATGTGTTTCGGCCCTACCGGCAGGTGTACACATATTTCATGCAAAATAGTAAACAAGCAAACCTGCTTGCTGCCGCACTGCCGGGCGGCTCCGGCTCTACGCTGCCGCTCTATGGTGGAGACCGGCTCACATAGATTCAGGCCGTACCTCGCCCGGGGTTCACCGCCCTTGCTTCCTATGTCGGCACCAAGAAAAAACAAAAAGGGTTGCTGACAGAGATTACTCGGTTGCAGCACGACAGCTTAACATCACCATCAAGAACCGCTAAGTCACTTCAGGTCTCATAGTAGACGCCCTTTGTTTAACTAGCTGGAGAAATTTTATGAAAATTGCAATTTCTGAAATCTGAAAGTTTGAACGTGGTATCTCAACCAGTTCTAGAAATATTATGAGGAAAACCCAAAAAGGAGAGCAACAAGGAATATTTTCGGTCACTGAAGTAATAGCCTACGCTCAGCCAACAACACATAATTTGCGTCCGGTCCATGCCATGGCACGACGGCAGGAGCGTGGTCGGGGTTTTTGCTGCTGATGGCTACCCGCCCGCGTGACCGTCAACATTCCGGGCAAATCGCAAGAGTAATAGATGTAGTTGATACATAGTTTGGCGTGGCGGCGGCGTGACGTGGGCGGGAGGAGCGAGCGAGGAGCGGGAGAGGCGCTGGAGAGGAGCGAGCGAGGAGCGAGCGAGGAGCGAGCGAAGAGAGAGCGAAGAGCGAACAGGCGCGGAGAGGGGGCAATGAAACAATGATGGAGGAAGCAAATATCACCGAGTTGGAGCGCCGTGAGCCGTGACACAACGTATCAGGAAAGGTAGAAAGAAATTCGAGAGATAGAAGAGGAAAGCCGGAAGAGAGAGAGAAAGGAAAATAGGTGAGAGAAAATAGAGTGAGAGAAAATAGAGAGAGAGAAAGAGAGAGAGAGAGACGAACGATTTTCGCTGCGAGAAAAGAGACGGGGAAACAAGGCTAAAGTGCGGACCGTGAAACAACCCAGAGCGGAATGTGGGGAAAGAGGAGAGGGAATAGAAAGGGGACGAGGGAGGAAGGGAGAGAGGAGGGAGAGAGAGAGAGAGAGAGACGGCAGAGCCAGGAAAGGTAAGGAAGGGGAAATGGACGCAATCCCCAGCATCCCCCCCAGCCATACCATCGCCTCTCCCTCTATCACACTGAGCCACAGCCCCTACCTCTCTCTCTTACTCCCCCCCGCCCCAAACACCACTCCCCTTTTCGGGTCCCAGCCCCTGCACATAAATTTCGCTCTGTCGTGCAAAGCACCCCGCACACAACCACCCTACGCCCCTACCTCTCTCTCTTACTCCCCCCCCCCTCTCTCTCTCTCGGCCCGGGCGGCCCTTGCACCTTGCTACATTACTTTGCAGCCACACTGGGAGGCAGGACGACGAAGCCGTGATCGGAAGAGAAGCTAAAGAAAAAAAGAGAAAGAGGTAAAGGCAAATAAAGAAGAACTAAGTGCCACGACATTATTCTTTGCCAGCCAAAAATTACGGTGGAAAGCGTCCGGTGGTTCCCTGCAGCTCAACAGTGCTCGGCGTCTGGAGGCGTAACTTTCCGCTAATGAGAGATGCGAGCCCCCAAACCAACACCGTACAACACGCGTGGTGGAGTTAGCGAATGGCGATTACGACCAATACGTGGAATTCTGTGGAACGGGCCACGCATCCCACACGTTTTCGCTCCCCTGAATATATATATGCCAAATTCAGGTGTTCATTTTTTAGTTTTATTTTTTTGGTCCAACTTTTTCA
>NW_026267424.1:240421-243065 GCF_000697945.3 Frankliniella occidentalis | reverse complement strand
GCTCCACCGCAGCAGACGAGCACCCCCGGGGCGGGCAAGGGGGCTGCAAGGGGTTCGACTCGCAAACAAGATCCCAGAGGGTGTTCTGCTCGCCGCCGGCACGGCCCCGCCCCGCCCAGCTCTCTCGGCATGCGCGACACGGTGGGGCGGGGCGGGACAGGGACGCCTTGCGACTTTGACCGCGCGGTATGCCGACCAAGGACTACCGGGGTAGCTCGCCAGGGCCCCAGGCCAGGCAGGACCCTTTTCCCTTCTTGCTCCCCCCACCCCCCATACACTTCTCCTCCCCGGGGAGAGGCGGGGGAGGGGCTGTTCCACCCCAGAGGCACCCTTGTCGGCCCTGTTAGCCAAAGCAGCCCCCTCCCCCTTCCCCCCCGGGGTTCCTCGAGGACTCCGAATACTCGGCGACGGCCACCGTGCAGATCACTTGCACGCGTTTGTCAGTCAACACACATAGCAACTTAGTAGCGTTGTATAGTTGTAGTTTAGTTTTTCAGTGATGCGGCGCGACGAGGGCGGGGGGCTCGCCCGCATCGTTAGTCATTTCAAAATTTAATTCCTCGAGAGAAGGGGGGAGAGGGGGGGGTGTTCTATGCCGCGCGCCCGAGGCATTAATAAAAAAGTTCGCCGAGGCGGAAAGAGCATACTGCTGCTGCACGCCGCGGCCAAAATGAAACAACGCGATGAAATCGCCATTCGCTCAACGTTCCATGGCTATGCGCGCCGCCGCGGCGCTCTCCAACTGCCTGTATTGTAACGCCCGGCGTGACAGCTTCGGCTCGGGGGATGGGGGGAGAGCAGGGTGAGGAGAAGAGCAGGGGGAGAGCAGGGGGACTAACGAGCCAAGTTGGGGCGCTTGCGCAAACACCGACGGGACGCGGGGCTGGAAAGGGGTGCCCATTGGTGGTGGAAGCAGGAGAGCAAGAGAAGGGGCAAAAGAGAGAAAGAATGATAAAAAAATCGTGTTTTGCGCCCGTTCGTTTCTTTTTTTTCTTCCTTCTTTTGTTCGTTTTGTGCGATAGTATCGTCACATGCACGAGCGCGGAGGTGTGCGCGATGCGAGGCAGGCCATGGCTGCCGCTGGCTCTGTCTAGTACATCAGCCAGCATGGTCGCGGGGGAACTTATCGGTGACATGCATCCGCTGGGGCCAAACAGCGCGACTCTTTCATTGTTTTGGCTCCAACATCTCTACGAACCACGGCGCAGCGAGGAGTCAACATCAGCGGCATGGTTTGCAGCAGCAGCAGCAGCATCCCCATCCCCCTCACGGCCACGGCACGGCAGCAGCCTCATATAACCTGCCCCGAGCCGAGGAAGAAGCCTCTCCACCGCCGCTCCCCGGGGGGAGGGTTACGCGCGGCCAAAGACACGCACGGAGACACGCGTGTGTATTCAGAGCACGGGTGTGTACCTCGTTACACGACCCCTCCCCCTCCCCTCCCTATAGGGTTGTGGGGCCACAGCAGGGGAGGGGGGCGCGGGGCGCGGAGATGGGCCTGGGGCCGGGGCGGGTCTGCGGGGGGCGCAAGTGCGACGGGGACCCTCAAAATGAAGCCCCGCGAAGACAAGTTGGCAAAGTTTTGGCCAAGTTCCTGATATCGGTTCCTTTGCTGGGGTGGAAGGGGGGAGGAGGGGACGACAGAGCAGAGTAAGGGGAAGCGTCGCGCCCCTCGCACTCGTGTCGCGTAGCAGCCGCTTAGTCAGGCGAGAGGAGGAACAGAGAGAGACAGACAGAGACGAAGAAAAGAGAGGAGGGGCGCGAAACTTTGCCCCGCACCATAGTGGCAGTAAGTGAGTCTTGGCGACATGAGATAAAATCAAGTGTGCGGATCCCTTAGCGTCCTTTGTGCCCACGTAGGTCGCTATTGAGATTAAAATAATGTTTTCTTTCCTCTTAAAGGAAGCTTTGCGGCTGTTTCAATCACCAAGCTACGCGCCCGGCGGCGGCGCCCCCCTGCTTCAGACGGGGGCAAAAAAAAATTGCTCGCGCTCTAATCCCTATTCCGTGCCAGAGCTTTTGCCACCGGGGGCTGTACGGATAGGTCCTTTTGTGGAGGCCGTTGGCACCATGGTTGGCACCGCCACCGCCGCCCCCAAACCCCGCTCGCTTGGGCCGGAGGGAGATTGGGCGGGGCGCCGTCGTCGACTACCCCGATATATTCTCATCACCCGCTCGGCCTTCGAGGCGGCGGCGGTGGCGGCGGCGCTCGGGCGAGATCAAAGCCACCGCGCTCGCGTAATTCCGCACGGAGCAGACTTGGCAGGCAGGCGAGCGAGCGCCGTGCGGGGTAGGCACCCCGGCGGACGGGCGCGCGCGCGAGGTGCGGGCGCTGCTTACCCCGCACGGCGCTGACGCCGCGCCGCCACCACCGCAACGTCACGTCATGTCACACAACGTTCGCGCGGCCCCGCGTCGTAGGAAGCCGTAACCGCGACGACGAACAACAACAACCAGTTAGCAACATTTTAGGACGGCGGAGGAAGGAGAAGGAGGAGGCGGCAATCGGAGAGGAAACCGAATCCGCGCGCGCGGGTGGCGCGCAGCACTGCCGGCTCCCCGGCCGCCCGGCCCGGCAAGTAGCGCCCCCTGGCGGCGCCGCGGCGCCAACACCACCGCCCCACAGCCACATGGCGTCGTAATC
>NW_026267424.1:237459-240176 GCF_000697945.3 Frankliniella occidentalis | reverse complement strand
CCTCCTCCTCCTACCCCCAAAGCCTCGCCATGTCCTTCGGCCCGCAGAGATGGGGGCCGCATGGGCGGGCATTGCTCGACCACCGCTGGATGGTGAGACGCCCGTAGTAGTAGTCTCTGGGCGCCACGCCCCGCAAGGCTCCCCTGATGTGCCCCGCTCTAAAAGTCAATGTAGCAGGCGGGGGCCAGGGGGCCATGGCGGCGGCGGTGAGCAGCGTCGGCCCCGCTCACCCATTCCATCAGCGCTCGTCCGCCCGCTCACCGCCACCTCTGTCGGCGTAAATATTGGACGAGGCTCCTCCCGGCCTAATGGACTCCGGCGTAATTAAATAGAGCACTACTATTCTGCAAGATGAACACGACACAAGGGACGCGGAAGGAGAAGGGGGCGCCAGCAGCGATTGGTACATTGAGTCCGTCAACGAGGCCACTAGAGAGGCAAGCAGTCTGCTCCTTCAGGGCCCTGCTCCTTTAGTATCTCTCTCTCCTCCCCAACAGCGACCCTCCCTCTTACCCAGTGAAAACCTTGCCAAACTGTCGACAAAAAGTACAGAACTTTTGTATGCGATTTCGTCAACATCTCTCAATTTGATCATGTGTCTCCTGTGATTTTTGTATGGCTTCGCGCAGTGGCGTTCAAAAAATAGAAATAGATACGTGTTATTGCAATAGTTATGACTTATGAATCCATAAGCTATTCACTTTTTAGTGAAAAATTAAAAGTTGTCACAGCCATTGTATGGTTACTTCAGGGACAACCGTAAAGTGATGGTTGAGGTTACGTTAAAATTGTTCTGGAAACGAAAATATAGTTCCGACAAGTGTAGGATTGTTAATTTTTGAACCATATTATAGTTGTCCCTGAAGTAACCACACGATGGTTGATACGACTTTCCATTTTTCTGGGTGAGGCATGTGTTCTGCACCAAAAAATTCAATCAAAGCAATTCCTCCTAAGGCCATCATCAATAAACTTTTGACTTTATTGCAAAATATTAAAAATCTGCCGTTAGGTCAAAGAATCTGTAGTTGAATCAAATAAAATTTCCTTTAAAAAGAATCTAACATTTCTTTGGACATTGTTCAATTGAATAACTTCTGTCGATTCAAAGAACACATTCTCAAGACTTTAGGTGTACAAGTTCCAATCCATCGAATGTCAATCAGCCTTATGCTGTTTCTTTTAAGGCAATCTTCCTGCAAACTATGGAACGAATATGGAATCAATACATGAACCAATTTCACTACAGCAACCCATCAGACTACTCGTTATGAAAAATTTGCATCTACATGATTGCTTATCAAGATTGTTGGGTGCGATGTGCAACGAGCTAACGGAAGTCCTGAACCGGTATTGGGCTGTGACGGGGTGTGACGTGCCGCATCGGAGGCTCATCGACACCGACCTCAACGCGCGATAATTCCTTTCTCCCCCTTCTTTTTTTCCTCCGCAGCGCTGAGAGGATATCAAACTCGAAGTCAACCTCAACGAGAGATTTCCATTAGGGGTGGCAGAGACGGCAAAGGGAACAGACAGAGACAGATAGGATAGATAGAGCAAAGGCGAGGGCGCAGGACAGAGTACGGAGGTGGTGCTCTTACCTGAGCCCTACCGTGCAACCACAGTGTGACCCCGCGGCCCCCCGGACCCCGCCTAGCCCCCCGCCCAGTGAGAGGTGAGGACGCATGCTCCTCCGCCGTGTCCCTCCGCGGCAGCCGCCTCTCCGCCCGCCAGGTAGGCAGCCCATCCTACACGGCAGCCGCGCCTGCTGCCGCGGGCTGGGACTTGGGCGCTCTTTGCCGCGCGCATGTCCTTACCCATACCATTATAACTTTACAAGCACTACATTCAGAAATCTAGAGCCGCATTTATTTTACGCGTACGTGAATCGTAAATGCAAAGTTGTGCAAGGTGCAGCGATAGTTTTTTCATTTCTTTTTTTTTTTTTGTCTTTTTTGCAGACAACAATCATGACAGAAACAATTGCAAGTACCAAATATTTTTTCCCGCATTGTGTGGCATGATGTTTTGCGAACGCTGTAGTTTCGTGCCTCCTCAGTGTAGAGTAGGGCTTCCTCTCTGCTCGAGTGGTAGTGCCCACCTCTCTGCGTGGAGGACGACCCACGACCCCATGCGGACGCGCCTCGGTCGCGCCTCCGTCCGGTGCAACAGAGGAAGGTGCTTACTACCCGTTAGGCCCGACCACGCCCCGCCACGCCCCGCCACGCCCCCGCCCCCGCCTGATCGGCCCACTGCATCTGGCGCGTATTTACCGAGTATAGCCTCCTTCCGTTTGGGCCCCGCCCCGCCCGCCGCACCTCGCACCTGGCGCTGCATCGAGCGCCACGCCCCGCCACGCCGGGCTGAAGACAAGGCTCGGTAATCACTGTCAGCCGCCTGCCGCCTCCCTCGAGTAGTTAACCCAATTGTATTGTTTGGACTTTTAACAACATCGTATGTAGTGCCCCCAACAACCTTTTACAAAATATTCGCGCTTCCAAAACCAAAATTGTTTCGGTGACCGTCCCTTACTGCGTCACACATCATACAAAAAAAAGGTCTTCCCTTTTTTAAAGCGAGATTTGCAGATCCCTGCAGGTCAGGTCGGCCGTGTTTACTCTGGGGATCGTCCCACGCATATTATCCGCCCCTGGAATGCAACCCCCGCTGGTTTGCGCTGCAGTATGCAGCGGTGCACATACTGCAGCACACAGTGC
>NW_026267424.1:234777-236749 GCF_000697945.3 Frankliniella occidentalis | reverse complement strand
GCACACAGTGCTCTTCTCTGCTCGGCTGCATCGAAAAAAAAGTACACCTCGAAAAAGTAAAGCCTGAAAAGTGAAAAGTTCGCGTTTATGCGTCCTCTCGTGTGCCCTCCGTTCAGCACTGTACTGAGATGTTTGTTCATTTTGGTTGTAGTTGCAGCAGCTCATCTATCTCGCTCCGTATTATTGAAGGGTGTTTTTAATCCGTTTTCGTGAGCTGTGAGTTTTGCAGCGAAATCACAATACGCATCGCAGAACAGAGAAGCTTCATCAACTCTCTTGAACTTCCCTTTTTTTTTTGTTTAATAAACACCATTATTTAAAAAATCAGAAGCAGTGTACCTGCGCTCTTTCTTTGTCCGTTCTTTTGTTGGTAATAATGAGAGGGCAAGAGATAATGCCACTCAACGCTTTTGCTGTTTTAGAAGAAGCGCCGGTGAGCTGTCTGGCAAAAAACCGACAAAGTGTTTTGTCTCTGGAACAGGGCAAAAAGGAGGCCTTATTGAGTTCAATACAAAATAATTTCTGCAGCCTTACTTCTTCTATCTCACTTTTTACTCGGCTCCTTTCGCCGCCGTGCTTCACTCTCACACCTTTCCGTCCTCGCTTGAACTGTTTTTCGGTGGTTTTTGGGAGTGCATGCGCGAAATCAGTGCGTGCAGGCCTCGCAGGCTAATCTAACAACAAAGCGCTCGTTCTACCTGCGGAGGTTCGGGACCAAGGATGTCGGCGACCTTTCAGTGTGAAGGGTCTTCAATGCAGCCTGCAGCCCCGGCCGTCGGACCGCCGGGGCTGGCGGCCAGCAGCGGGCCGGACCGAGCTGGCAGCCAGCTACACTTTGGCAAAGCTTACAAAAATAACCAGGCAATCACCCCAAAAAGAGCAAAGCCTTTTGCGCGCACAATGAAGGGCCTGGCTGATGATCGACGCTGCATTTCACACGCGTCGCCCTCGGTGAGAAGCGGCAGCACCATCAACGCACGAAGAGACGTGTGAAACATTTTAGTGTGAGAAGCGACAGAGTAAATCGACGGAGGCCCCAGGTGTGCCCAGTGTCCAGGCAGTCGATAATTCTGTTATCTAACCCGTTTGGAGACGTCCGAATCGACAGCGGCAAATTAAACATGGCGACGGCGGCGCGTGCAGCTGCCCACTTTCATCATTCATCCCAATTAGACGGCAGTGCGACGGCGACGGCGGCGGCTGGATCGGGATCTGGCCAGGTCGGAATGGGATGTGGATCCCGCGGCGAGGTCCTGTTTGCATCCCGGTGGCCGCGGCGTGGCGTGGCGTGGCGTGGCGTGGCGTGCAGTGGGCTCCCGCTCCGGTTGGGCAGACAGGCAGGCCAGGTGCTCACTGCACATCTGCGCGACCAGCAACAGATGGACGTTAGCACGACAGGTCAGTACGATACGGTGACTCGAAATACTGACCAAGAAAAATCTGCCCATAGCTTTGTGTGTGTTTGTGTGTGTGAGAGAGAGAGAGAGTGCACGTGTGTGTGTGTGCGTGTGTGTGAGTAAGTAGTGAGTGAGTAGGTGGGTAGGTGGGTAGGTACCCACCTCCTACACCAGGGTCCAGCATAACTACATGAGTGAGCGGGGTACACCAGCCACCCAATCTCCTGCGACCAATCGGAGTACTACAGACAGCAAGAAGTACCGACGTGCTCTTGTTCGCCACTGGCTGTCACGACTTCTTCGACGCCTAGCGCGAGCACAAGAATGGGAGGGGTGGGGGGTACCTCCTTGGGGGGCACCAGCACCAGCTGCCCACCGGGGTGCGGCGCGCGCGCCACGGGCTGGAAAACAACGCCTCGGCCAGGTGTAGTCGGCCCCGTGGGGGTGGGGGTAAACCACCTCGAAGAAAAAAGACTCGAACGCCGAGTCGGGGGCCGCGGGGGCGGGGGGTATGGTAGTATTCTCCGAGGAGCACGCCAAGACCACGAGTTATGTGTTGTTGGGGAACGGTGAGG
>NW_026267424.1:225366-227912 GCF_000697945.3 Frankliniella occidentalis | reverse complement strand
AGTTGGCCGTCCTTCAACTACTTCAAAAAGGGTTATAACGACTGCTTGTTCATAGCGAACTCGCAGAGTGGGAAACATCGAGGTGCAGTTCGGCACCCGCGGCGACGGTCGATCACCGTCCAGACAGACTGCAGTAGTAGCGCCCCGGCGAACAACTCCAAACAACAGAGTATACTCTGTCGCAGCGCTGTGCCTATCGGCCCGGCGCGTATCACTTCCTAGAATCGGAATATTTTTGGGTGAAAAAAAATGGATATTTAAAAGAAAAATGTGACATATTTCTGATTTTCAAAAATAAAACCTGTTTTGCTGCACCGGCAGTAGTGGTGGCTCCACTTGTCCCCGTGCCACCAGACCGACAGATGGACGTGGATCCCGCCGTGGGCATCCTCCAAATGATGTGCGGAGCCCGCGCTGCTATACGCGCTGCCGGGTGGCACCCGCATGGCACACGCCCCGTATGATAATGGCGAGTTGATGGTCCTCGGCAGTAAACCACACACGCGCAGGCGGACTCGCACACAAACTGGCCAGCTCTTCCTGCGCACCCCTTTACCTCATCCTTTTACCACACCATCACACAAACGCTTTTGCGTCTACATTGTGTGTTATACTTTACTTTTTATTTCTTTGCTCGCGATATATGTTTGTGATGGCCAGACTTGTTTGCGGTCTGCGGGCGAGTGAGTCGAAAGGAATACTCACTACTGCAACTGCGGCCAGCATGGAAAAATTTAGCCGCTCGCGAAAACGTTGAAAAACCAGAGGAGAACCCGATCTTCCGACAAAAGTTACAAGAATGACTCAAGAGCCCATTCGCTCCAACGGGGCAGAAACGGTCACCATGTAGGGACATCGCATTGTTTGTCTGGCTAAAAACAGAAGGAGACAGTCGCAGTCCTAAAACCGTTCTCTCTTCCTTCTGGTCTATTTGAGAGACTCATTATTGGCAATGGCATTGCCATCGCCGGGGCGCTCTTCGCCATCTCCTGCCCTGCCATCCTCACTGGACCAGCGGCGGCGCCCCGCCGAGAATGTGGTGCAGAGGAGCAGGAGCAGGGGCGGGGAGCGGGGAGCAGGCGAAGGGTCTCTCAGAGGCGGCCGGGGCGGACCGCACCGACGGTAACTCGCGTAAAACGCCCGAAGCGCTGCGCCCTGCGGCCCCCACCTCCCCTCCTCCAGCACTTGGGCTCTCCGTTGGGCGTCCCAACCTCCCCTCGGCGTACTACCCGCCCCGCGCCCCGCACCACCCCGCCAAGGCTCCGTACCGGCACTTTGCTGGCAGCTTTGATAAATAATTCAGAATCCGAGTCCGTACCGCGGCGGCGCGGCCTGCGGCGTGGCGCGGCGTGGCGCGGCGTGGCGCAGCGTGGCGCAGCGTGGCCGGAGGGATGAACCCCCATCCTTTACCCAGCTGCCAGACTTCTTGACACTGCGCCACGTAACTTTGTGAGCGCTCTTCTGCCGTGTGTGTGCGAGGTGGTGCGCGGCGGGCCTCCCGCCCCCGCACGAGGCCGTCGATGCCCCCGCGAGGCGGTCGACGCACCGCAAGCAAAGACAATCTCCACGCCATGTGTCTCACTTTTGTGCCAAGTATCTGCCATGCAGCCTGGTCCCCGGCTGGAGGGTCCCCGGTGAGGCGAGTTTGCGCTGCTGGAAGTGCCTCTCCCCTCTCCTTCCCTCTGCGCTACAAAGTCGCGCGCCCCGGCTCTTCGCACTCGCGGCGCGCGGGGTATCGCCGTGTTCTATGAGCCGTATACCCCGCGCTGATGGCGCGTTCAGCTCGCGGGGGTCCTTGGGGCCCGGGCAGACGGCCCATTCGGCGCAGCGGTGGCCGGCGGGGTGAGACGCGGAGAGCGGCGGGGGGTCCCCGTCGTACGTAGTACACGGCAGCCGCTCCGGCCGCCCCAACGGGCACGGGCCGTGACTGGACTCGCTGCCTGAGCGCGCGCTCCGCGGGGCTCCATAGCAAAACTGCAACGTTTTATCGCTCGCTCGAGTGCCGCGGAAAGTTGGGATTCGGGCGGAATTTTACGAGTACTCTATCGAACGACAGTGTGCGCCCACCGGGGCTCTCGCGGAGCGCGGCCAGCAGGGCGACCCCGCGGGCAACATGGCCTCGCGGACAGGGCTAGCGTGGTGATCTGTGTGAGTTTGGGCCGGGCTGGTGTATCGGCACCACCTGCTGCAGAGGGCGCGATATGGGCAGACAGGCAGGCAGCAGGGTTCAGCAGCACCCGCTGGAAAGAAAATGCCCGGTCTTGCAAACAACCAGAGAATCTGCTTGTCCTAAATGCAATGTCCTGCTTGCATTATTCAGCGAGTACGTTTCGGTTTAGGCGCTCCAACGAGTACGGGGAGTGCTTTCCCCCGCCCGGGTGAGACGTACGCTGCTGCACAAAAAGTTTGATCAGCTAGAAAGCTTCCGGTCGGAAATAAATCACAAGATGGCAGAGAGCCGCAGAGGGCGGATAAAAATAAAATAACCGCGGGCGACGACAAAACGTCTGGAGGTCACAACACCATGAACTGAATTGCTGACGGCC
>NW_026267424.1:218828-224901 GCF_000697945.3 Frankliniella occidentalis | reverse complement strand
CTATCAAAACAACCCTATTAGGAACCTATCACTGACTGTGTATTATACTACTGTTCACCTGGTTTAACCCAAATATGTTGCTTTTATTTTCTTGATTTTGTATTGCTATGTATATGATTGTAATGAGAGCGGTGCGGTGCTCGAGCGGGACTCTATAGTCCTTTTGTACCTCACCTTAAGCCAAATAAATCAATCAATCAATCAATCTCTCTCTCTCTCTCTTTCTCCTCTCCTCTCCACGTGAACGACGGGCAACACGTGATGCTTGTGATCCTGTCTCCTCGTCGGCCTGTCTCTCTCAACCCTCTCCCCCATCTACACCACACCCCTCTCTCCTTTCGAAACATCGAAAGCAGAATAAGGCCCCCGCCCCCCGCCTCACAACCCCCTCCGGGCCCTGGGGGCGTCGACTTGAGCGACTTAACATTTCTGCAGTTGGCAATGCCCAACCGCGCGGCACGTCGCAAACGACGGGCTTATGAGAAATTCCTCCCGCTGCTCCCAGGAGCGGCGGCGTCAGGGGTTGGCGCGCGGGGCCGCCCTCTGTGACGGGCTCCCCCCGCACGTGTTTAGTAGTCGTACCTTCAGCGCAACGCCTGCCTGCGCAGCGGCCCGTCCCCCAAGGCCCCGATCCCGTCCACGTGCGCTCGAGGAGATATCAGGATTCCATTTCTGTCTAAACCGTTGGCCTAAGTCACGTGACGGCAGGAGGAGGGGGGGGGCAGTGGCGGTGGCGGCATCAGCGCTGTCGGTTGAGAGAGTGCAAAGAAAGAACGTAGAGGGGAGGGGAGGGGCGACTATATGAGATAAAAGATTTTCTTTGACGGCACGAGCCATTCTTGGTGAAATCTTTAAGACCCCCGACTCCGACACGGCACGGTGACCTCTTTCGTCGTCGGTCCTGCTCCGGCGACAGCGCAGCGGTACACACACACGGGGGGGTATTGTCCGCGACCAGAGGGGCGGCTGAGCGTCGGCGGGGCGAGGCTGAGCGTGGCTGAGCGTCGCCGGGCCTGGCTGAGCGTGGCTGAGGGGGCCGCGCGTCCGCACAACAGCAGTGCGCAGCCGCCTGTCCGTCACGTAAGGTCCACAATGCGCGGCTGTCAGGGAGATTGTATTTCGCGCTGATCGGCGGCGGCACAGACACACATGCACACGACACGACACACATACATGCGCAAGCCGGTATAACATAAACTTGAGCTCGCACTGACAGCCAGACGGACAGTCATTGGCGCACCAATCTAACAACTGTTGGACACAGCGTGGGTAGCCCTATGTACTCTAGGCGTGGGATGCTCGGGTCAATGCCAGCCGGGGCCTAGCCCACAGCAAAGAGAGCACCTCTACGCCACACTATCACCCTTCGCAAAAACATAAACGGACTGAGCTCTCGTGTGTGCTTACTTTCTGCTCCAGGCGCAAATTGTTCCCTCTCGACGACTTTTCTCAAGGACCTTCAACTTCCTGCTATCAGATCGGAAAAAGCAACGGCGGTCCATCGCGGTATCCGAGTATGATAGTTTTCTCCAGCAAGGATCTCCCGCGTTCCAGTTGATCCAGGACCTCCTCTGTTCTCCATAGGTCATTGCTATAACGGCACGCGGGTCGGCGAACGGTGCGGGGGATTACAGACAAGTCGAACAAGAAAGGGAGCCAAAAGGTAAAGTTCCGTTACGTTTGGAGGCGGCGCGGCGCGCACACACGCACGCACGCACGTCTCGACGCGTCTCTCTAGCGTCAAAGCCAACGTCTTCGTTTAAAAAAAAATAAAGAAAAATCATGAAAAAATAAAAAAGACAAAGGTTGGTGAGCGCGGAGGAGAACGGCGGAGGGATGCAAAGGTGGAGAACAGGGGGGTGAGGGATGGGAAGGGGTGGTGGTCGCTGAATATGCTATAGGTAGGTCTGCCTATTCAGGATGACGTCGGCACGGGGCTGGGCCCGCCTCTCACACACACACACGCACACACACACACACACGCGCGCGCGCGCACACACACAGGCGAGCGCACAGGATGAGGGGATTGGACCGAGCTGTGTCGCGCAGATGGTATGGCCGTTCAAACAACGGGGCCAGAGGGACCCCCCTATCGCTACGCCCAAACTATTGTAGAGAAATTTCCTCGAGGCGTAAACAGCCAGCGTGTAGCTTTTGTCCTCAGAGCGACCCTTCCCGCTCCCTCCTCTCTGCGGATAAACTCGGAGGGAAGGGAAGGGGTGCGGGTCCTGGGCCCGCGCGCCACGGCGACCGTGAGCGTGAGCCCCCCCGGCCTCTCGGCCCGGGCGGCTGCTGCGGCTCGGGCTGCTCTCAGGCCGCAGCGTCGCCAAGGTCAATTTCGCCCAATCGTCGGTGTGACCTCTTCGCCTCCTGATCTCATAACGATCTTCTTCTCCCGCGCTCCCTCCTCCCTCTCTCTCTCTCTCTCGAGGAGCGAGACGCCCCGTGTTTTCCTTCCTCTCGCCGTACAGTTGGTAATACACTGCGGGCCTCTTGCTCCTCCTCATCCCCCAGTGTTTGCAGCCCTGCTTGTCTGCTCGCGAGTCAACACGGCGTCGGAATTTGGGGCGTCCATACAGGCCCGGGGCACAACCCCGCGGGGCGGGGCGGGGCGGGACGAGGCGGAGCGGGACGCGGGCGCAATACCGCAGGGCACAACCCCTGCAGGGACACCACCCCACAAAACAGGAGTTCGCGGAGCTCAATCCCGCAGCACCGCCCCGGGTACAGCGTCCGCATTCCTGCACGACGCCGTCAGCGACAACGAGTCCGCCGAGGGGGGGACGCGAAGTAGCACCGCGAGGGCAGCGAACGGGGCGCGCAGAGGACGAGAAGGATCTGGAGAGGGCGGCGAGGTCGTTGGGGCAGACGTCGTACAACACCATGTGGTTGTACGATATTGAACGGCGCGCGCACGACCAGAGAAAGAGAGGGGAAAAGTTGGACCGCAACTGGGACGGACTGACCCCCGCGGACCGAAACTCGAGTTGTTGATTGCGCCTTGTCCGGCATCGTAGCGAGTGAGCCATCTGCGGCAGCGGCGGGGCGGGGCAGCGAGCGCCCGGGCCGCCGAGCACAGATAAAACTGCCATCTTCCGTCATCTTATTTCTAGCAGATTGCAGCAGGAGAGAAGGGGAGGTGGTGGTGGTGGTGGTATGGGGTCGCGCCGTCGAGTCGACGCGTCGAGGGAGGCGGCCCGGGCCGAAAGGCGCCACAAAGAACACACATAGTCACAGTTTCCGTCCTATCTGGACCTCCCTCCCAATTTGGAGCTCGTCGGGGCAGGGCGGGCCGAGTCCGCGGGCAAGTTGTGAGTGCCGGTCCGGGGCCGCCCCTACTCTCTCCAACCCCCAGCCAACCCCTCTCCCCCGCCTCGCCCGAGCTCCGCAAAACATCAACTCCCCCAACTGCCCCTCTCTCCGGCCGGGCCGACGGGCCCCGTATAGAGTTCCTCCCCCGGGCGCGCACGGCCCGGCCACCCCTGTCCGTCCGCCAGCCACCCCTGGCAACATCACAGATCCGAGGTCGTCACATAAAACTGACAAGTGAGTGCCAATTTCGCCGTCCCTGCACTACTTCCTCGACTTTCCTGCTCCACCCGCGCGAGGAGTCCCTGCGAGCGAAGGTTCTCGAGAAGAGGAGGTTGCGAGGGGGGAGGAGCAGGAGGAGCAGGTCTTTGGGGGGGTGCCTCTCGAGGAGGTGCTCGTGGAGGCCCAGCTTCGCCCCTTTTCTCACATCCACCGCGAAGTGGAATAACGAGACCCCTATGGTCCCTGTGACGACGCGGCGGCGCGCGGGCGTCGCGGCGAGACCAGGAGAAATAAAACAGGTTGCAGTCAAGAACAAGAACAAAACGAGCGGAGCTGAGCTCAGCTCACACGGGGGATGCGGCGCGCACCAGAGAGCCCTGCGCTCGCAGGAGAGGGTGGCCTCCGTGGGGAGGGGCCGTGCGCGGCTCTCTCGCGTCGCGAGGGGCGCGAGCACGCAGCACCGGGAGGGTGGCGGGCGCGGGCGGGCCGCGCATTACGACCCTCGAGCTGTAAAAATTGAGTCAAGAAAGTCGCACAATGCTGGTAATCTTGGGCGCCACCACGGAGTGCTGCGCGGGGCCCTCGGGGCCCTCGGGGAGAGGGCAGGCCGTGCGACATGATGAGATTGCAGCGCTGCAGCGGGGCGCGGCGGGGAGTCGGATGTGAAGAAAATAAAGGTGTCGGCGTTTCGCGAGTTGAATAATGAGGAGTTTCGGGAAGCTCAGCTCAGAGCGGCGGCGGCGGCTAAAAACGGAAAACTGTTTTCTTCCTCCTGAAAATGAGCAGCAGGAGGGAGGAGGAGAAAGTGGCAGGACAAGCAAGCGGTGGTGCGTTTTCCACCCCGATCAGCCACGCCCAACAACCCCTTGACGGCGCCTCGCCTCAAGACGGCCCGAGCCCCTGTCGGGGTGAAAATTACATTTAGATCCCCCCCTTCGCCCGGGCTGCGCCACCCTCCTCGGTCGCACGCCGTAAGGGCGGGGCTGGGTGGGGCCGCCGTCGGACCTGGTCGGACCAACGTCGTGCGGTTGACACTTCGAGGGCCGGCGGGCGGAGCGACCAGCGACCACTAAACCGTTGGGGGATTCGCGGGTCACGATGGGGTTGGATTTATGTACGCCCAATCGGATTGTGGCGTTTATCACAGGAGAAGCGGGCAATATAAAAAGCTAGGGGCTGCACCTGCGGGAGGCGACGTAGCCGACGGTGCGGCCCCCCACGCCCAACACCCGCGGCAACCTTTAGAAAGACCTCAATGCCCTTCTGGCCTTGGCTGGTTACAAGTGGCGGACTGGTTCCTGCGCAATAATACTGGCAGGGCAGGACCGCGGTGTGGCCTTCAGGCTCAGCCCGCGGCGGCCTGGAGGCAGCGCCCCGGAGACATGCGCGCGGCCTCCCGCAGGAGGTCCCTTCGCTCCGCAGCTCCGCACCCCACCCGACGTGAGCGGCAAGCACGGCGCGCGGCGCGGGCGTGGCGGGGCGTGGAGTCGCGAATGACAAGGGAGGGTCAGCATGGGGAGTTTGTGCGAATTACATTGCTCAGAGGGAGGCAGCTCTGACGGGCTCCAAGGGCGAGCCACACCGCGGCAGGCCGTTGGCGGGGCGCGGCGGGGCTCATCGGCCGGCTCGAGTTTTCGCATTACTTGTTATTCAACAAGTCGGCCAGCTAACGGCCGAGCGTCCTGTTCACGGCGGCAAGACACGGGACGACCTTTCCTTTCCTACCAAACCAACACGAACCTACCAACACCACCACTCACCACCACAGTGCCGCCTCGTTGACTTGTCCAATTTATCGAGTTTTCTGTGTGGTGTGTGGCTCTGGTCGGTTGGGTCCGCCCGAACGCGACAAGCGACGAGGAAGTAGTGGTGGTGGGGGTGGTGGTGGTAGCGGTGGTGGTAGCGGTGGTGGTAGCGGTGGTGGTAGCGGTGGTGGTAGCGGTGGTGGTAGCGGTGGTGGTGGTGTGCTGCTGATGGTGTGTCGACGTCGTGGCGCAATGACGACGCGCGCGCGAGCGGGGCGTCGCAGCAGGCGTCGCCGGCCCTCTTTTGTTGACTCGGTGCCTCGTTAGTCGAGTTCGCAGTCCATGGCAATAACAAGGGAGCGGGTGCCCATGGCCGCGCCTGCTCGACGTCGCCCCGGCCCCCGGCCACCCGACCCTGCGCCGCAGAGGAGCTCACCGAGGCAACAACGCGGACTGTGGAAAAATCGCGTCGTGATAAAGAAAGGATTCCGTCGGCTTGCCATTTCTCGAGGCCTGGAAGAGTCGCAGCACAGAATATCGCCATCCTCTCGATTCAATAACAGGGGGGCCCTCCGAGTCCTCTCGCCGCCTGCGCTCGGCTGGGACCTCTTTGGTCCCAAAGTGAGGCCCCCGCCTCCCCCAAGAGCCCCGTGGAAACCCAAATCCCACGCGGGGAGGTTTCTCAAAGATTTCTCTTCTGCTCTTGTGGTATTGACATTCGACATACCCCCGGTGGGCCCGCGGCGCCGGGGGCAGGGAGGAGGCGGGGCGCGGGGGTTGCGGCGGCGGCTGCGCCG
>NW_026267424.1:203925-205703 GCF_000697945.3 Frankliniella occidentalis | reverse complement strand
GAAAAATAGAAAGCTGTGGAAACCATCATATGGTTACTGAAGGGACATAGCCATAATGGAATGGTTGAGACCACATTAAAATGACCGTGAGTACTAAAATGTGGTTCCGATAACTGTATGATAGATAATTTTGTAACCATATTATGGTTGTCCCTGTGCACTGGAAAAACTTATGTTACCGAGGTAACGTTTCTTGACGCAACCAAATCAGGTAACGTTTGGTGATGCAACCAGTTTGTGATGGCCCAATCCTTTTGCATGGGCTAGGTTGCATCAGGAACCGGGCTTGGTCACATGATGAAACGTTACCTCGGTAACACAAGTTTTTCCAGTGTGGTGACCATACGAGGTTTGCTAGGTCTTTCCATTTCTCCGGGTGGGCAGAGCAGCGGTGCAGTAGAGCATATGCAAGCAGCCCAGTCCGCGGATCGAAATAACTACACACGCGCCGTGTCCGTCAGCATTATCACTGGATCTGTGGCCGGCTCGCGCCGCACAGTTCGGCCGAATCGGTGATTAGACTGCGAACACGCGCGCAGGCGCGCGCGGCCCGGGGGCGGACGCGGACACATTGATTCCGGTCGGGTCGGGAGAGAGCAGCGCTCCGGCCTTTGGCCCTCATCAAGCTCGGCGGCCGGCGGCGTGATGAGGAGGAGGAAACGACAGGCCGGAAACGGAGAGGGCAAAAAAGAAGTAGTGTGTGAGGGTACAAAGGGGTAGGTCTCGGCCACCCCGCTCGCCAGCTGATGATTACAGCCGCACTGACTGCTGGGCTCGTGATGAAGCGAGTGAGTGGGGACGTGCACGCACGTGTGTCCGCGCCCACGTGTGCGTCCACGTGCGGGGCGGGGCGGGGCAGCGGGCGCGAGCCCCCGACAGGCCTATCATCGTATGCCCTGTCATTATACTAGAACGCGACCTGGCCCAACCCTCACGTCCGCGTCCACCGCCGCCGCCCCACCGCCGCCCTCGTCGTCTGGCGATGACGCATTACTGTATTATTGGCGCTGATTTTATTCATTCACTGCGCTGTCACGGCACGTTTAATGTTTTCTCGTGACTTTACCTAAAACGTTTGCATTATTTATCGTTTTACTTAATTTCATATGTTTAGGTAACATGCCGCCCGTGTGTGTGTGAGAGAGAAGGAGATAGACAGACAGACAGACAGACAGAGGGGGTGGCCCAATCAGTCGGCTGTCGGTCGGGGCGCACTGCACTTCACCCCATTCACCTCATACACCTACCTCACCTCCACCTCACGGCCTGCTGTCCCTGCCGGCCCTGCCGCAGGGCTCGGCCCGCGCTGCTCGGCCCCCGCAGCGCCCGCGCCAGGTGGTGGAGGCTCCGGATCCGCTCCCCTTCCCGCCCACTCCCGCTCACTCGCCGGTGCAGCAGCGGCGGCGGCAGCAGCAGAGGGCAGGATGCAGCCGGCAGACGACGGGACGAGGACGGGTAGGCTCAACACGGGGCGTATTTACCCCCCGACCATCCGCCCCGCCGCCCCGCCCCGTCTTGTCAGGCGGTCCGGTCGCTTTGTTCGTAAACGTGTTTTGGGCCACGGTCAGCCGAGGTCGAAGGGGTTGGTGCGACGGGGAGAGAGGGGGTGAGACTACTACTGTACTGTCGCTCTGGACGCTTTGTGGATTGCCGAGGGGGGTGGGGGTGGAATAAGCAAACGAACGCGTGTGTGATCGCACATCACAACAATATTGTACGGCGCAATATTTTAAAAATTGTCTTCTCCCACCCGCAATACCCCCACCGCACCACCAAAC
>NW_026267424.1:201716-203875 GCF_000697945.3 Frankliniella occidentalis | reverse complement strand
ACCATAGCGACCAGGCTTGCGGTGATGCTCTTGTGCTGTGCGGTACCGAAGGGGTCGCGCCGTCGCCCGCCCCTGCTGTCTGACGTCGTGGGAACGGCGGAGCGGTCGAGCCACCTGGTGCCGCTGGGGCAGCAGCAGCAGCGCTGTATAGCAGCAACCCCCTTTTACCCCACCCCCTCGGCCAACCTGACCCGGCCTGACCTGACCTTACCTAAACCTGTCCGGCGCGACCGGCGCGGCCCGGCCCGACGCGACACACAACCGGACACTGTGCTAATGCGCCGAGTTGCGCGGCCCATGTCGGCTACATTAGCCATGTGCTGCGACCTGGGGCCGCTAAGTCGCTTTGCTCGTACCGCCACGACGACCGCCACTCCCCCGCACACGAGGAATATCATAACTGAATTTGCAGTGGTCCATGTTCACCCGCAGCTGGCCTAATGGGGGGGACGCGGCGACGCACGACGCTGCTCGGGCGCCGGCTACACACTACTCAAAGGCCTATACGTGTGTGTGCGGAGCTCGGAAACGGGTCTGGGTGGCACACAGTTTACCAACAACTACGAAAAAGTCTCGCCGCGCAGGAGTCCAAAGGTATGTTTAACTAACCTGCAAAACTACAGTTGGCGAAGTCCAAGAGCCATGATGGGGAGGTTATGTCCTACGTGAAGGTTATGTCCTTTGAGAACAGCACGTATGCGGTTCGTGCGATGCCAATTTGCAACTGCAACAATAACTTCACAAGTAATTACAAGCCGTAAACATATAAACTACACTTAATCACGGTTAGAATGAAATAAAACACACACTGCTGTATAACCACGCTGGAAACGAAACAAAAGTCGCCATCTTTGAAGAGGTTAGGAGGCGATTGGGCGGCAAACCCTACGCACGTTCACCGCCTTTGAGAGAAGGTAGAACCGTGATCTTTTTTTCGCGCAACGCCCATAGGTTTTTAAATGTTTGTTTATGTGTCTTGAGAAAGATCACGAATCACGAATATTCAACATAAAGAGTGAAGTGAAAGATGACAGCTCGCTCCATCCAACTTTTCCAGTTTGACGCCGACGCCACTGTGTCTGCCGCGTCTGCCGCGTCTGCCGCTCGGTCACAGACCCCGCGCCCTGCCCGGAGGGCCCCGCTCCAGGGGCGCGGGTCACAAGCGCACTCCGCAGAATATTTGCTTTTCATCTCGCCGAGAGGGCTGCGGTGTGTGTGTGGTGTAGTCTACAATTTCATATATCTCGCCAAAGCCAACACGCAACACGCTGTGCTATGGCGGACGCGGATGCTGAGAGAACAAACGGGGTGGGTGCGGGCGCGCGGGAGCATCGCACTCTCTGCGGCGGCGGCGGCCCGGGGGCGCACACAAGGGCTGGTCATACATACGCATATATGACCCTTTTTTTCGTCGGGGGAGAAAAGCGTGGGATGGGGGGTGAAAAATGGCGCCGCAACACCCAACCTCGCCGCTATCAATGAGAGACCAGAGCAGACCTCATCAATAAATCCCAATAACCACTCGGGGCATCGCACCACCAATTTTACAGTACATGGTCGTGGTGGGAGTGAGGGAGCTGTAGAGGGAGAAGAGAGAGGGGGCGGCGGGCGGCGCGGGCATCGGGAACCTGTCAGCACCTCCTCCTCTACTCCGCGCAGCGACACACGAGTGGCCGTGCGGGGGTGGACGTGGACTAGGTGGATTAATGATGGGCTCAACAACGTGCGCGCCGAGCAACGCCGAGTGGGGTGGTGGTTGCGCGACGTAGGAGCTTGCTGTTGTCCTCCTCCTCCTCCTCCTCCGCGTAGAGCGACAATTTCCGTATCACACTCGAGGAGTGTGGGCAAACCCTTTTACAGGCGACACTACTACCCCTCGTGTATGAATGAGCAAACATAAGGGTGGGGGGATAAATCACACACCTGAGTGCCTATATAATCGGAAAGCAGTAGCGAAGGGGGGGGGGAGGAGCGCGCGGAAAGTCATAACAATAACTGCTCTTCTGCCCCCGCTGCGCCGGGGTGGTCCTTGCAATGTCCTTCTCTCTCGCACCCGCTGCGGCGGTGGCGCCGGGATTGTGAGGATGGGGGGCGCCTCTCGGACGACAATGGCGGACCGATAATCTCCCCTGGCTCTGCGCTCTGCCGGGCTCCACGGC
>NW_026267424.1:193240-195771 GCF_000697945.3 Frankliniella occidentalis | reverse complement strand
CTGATCGCCGCCCTTCTCCCTGATACGGCGCCCGCGCGGGCTGTGGGGAGGTCCTAATGTAAGCCGGGGTCCTGCTGGCTCCCCCCACCCTCTACCCCCCATCACCTGCCCCTCCACTATCTACCTCCACCTCCATCACGTCCCCCTGAGCCCGTCATCCTGCAGCCCTTTGATCCTTGGCCACGAGGAGGTACAATATTGATGACCCCTCTGCCCTTCCCGGTCGGACACGTGGTCCAGGGGGCAAGGGGACGACGAGGACGTCGGCGACAGGGGTCGTTATGGTGGGGAGAAATGTTCATGAATCCCGATGACCGTCGACCAGGAGGTGGCCGGCGAATAAAATAAAGGATGTCTCATATTCCGGCAAAAAACCTCAGACAGGGACGGGTGAAAATCTGTCTTCATTAGACTTGGCACGCAGAGAGAAAGAAAGAGAGAAAGGGAGAGAGGGTGAGGGGAATCTGCGTTGAAATATTTCGCTTAATCCTCCCATATTTTTAAAAGAAAGCGATTGCAAGGTGGAATATGCAGCAGCAGTAGGCGGGCGGGGCCCGTGGAGCGTGACGCAAAGGGGATCACGTCCCCCGGGGCGAACGCCGCGCGCCACGTGCGTGACCACGACCGTGACCACGTGCGGGGAGAGGGGGGGGGGGGCTGGGCGCAAGGGCGGAACTTATGCGCCCTCGGCTTCGTTATATCGGAGCGAGGGCGGGAGTAAAAGTACCGAGTTATTCAGGGAAGACGCAGGTGCAGGCGGGTTTGCCTACCCGCTCTGCCCGTTAGGCCCTTGTGTAGGCAAACCTGCCCGCACCTGCGTCTTCACTGAATCACCCGGTAAGTTACATGTCGGCTGTGCTGTGAGTGGGCATCAGCAGGAGCAGGGCTGTTACGGGCGCTGATGATCCGGACGGGCGCCCCGGCCCGGGGCGCAGTGGGGCAGGGCAGGTCCACCTGACATGTATTCTGATATCGATATCCTGATCGGCTCGCATTGGCGTGGCGCGGCGTGGCGCGGCCGCGTAACACCGGCAATATCAGCCTCAGAAACGATCTCCGCCGCGCGAATAAATAACTCAATTTCGATTTCATCAGCATGTTTGACGTGGTGGTAAGGTGTTTGGCTGGGAAGTGGTGTGGAGGAAAGAGGGGGGGGGGCACCACAACATCAACAAGAGAGGTACGGCCCACGCCAGGCGCCCCCTCACACCTCCTTTCCCCACCTCCCCCTCACTCGCCGTGCTGCCTCGTGCCAGGACCGCTCAGGACGCACGCACCGAGCAGCGGGACCCCGGGCCAGCAGCTGCACCTGCCCGTCGGGCCGCCGCGTGGCGCAGCGCGCAGCGCGCCGCACCCAAACACCTGCGGGTCCCGGCGCGGCGCTGGCCCGCACGGGCTGCTGGGCTGGCACGGCGGGGACGGACGGCGCGAGCCCACACCTGCCTGCTGCTGCTGCTGTCCGCCCAGGAGCTGGACGGCTGACCCGGCCGGTGGCAGGCCATGGTCCCCCACCGCCCCCTTCCCCCCTTGTCCCCAGAGTGCCGTTGCCCTGGTTGCTCTACTGGAATGCCCCAATTCATTAGTCTGGACGCGGCCCGTTTCGCCCCGCGCAGTAGCGGCAGCCAACTCGCTTGTTGCAAAATAAGGAAAAGAAAAAATCGGGAAATGGCACCCGATGTGAATATTAGGACATGCCGTGTGTGCCATTGTCTTTGCAATCGTTTCGCGGCATACCATCATTGACTTGTTCGTCGGTGCAGATATTGTAATTTTCGGATCGCAAAAACGCGGTTGTATGAGGATGTCCAGTATAGGAGGCTGTCCTGGCCTAGAGCGCGTCGGTCTCTGATATTGCAGATTGCTGGCTGTTATCGGGTCCCGCCCATACAGCGTTCATAAAAGCAAGGGCCAGCGGGGCTATAACCCCAATCGAGATTGTGTCTCTGGTGTTTGTGGTGGGTTATGTGAGTGTGTGTGTGTATGTGTACGTACGATGTGGTACCCTTTGCATAGTACTATGTACAGCTGAACACCGTTCTATGGAAACAGGAAACAGAGTCATATTATCAGCACAACAGGGACGCACTCGGGTCGGGGCCACCGCGGGGCACGCGTCGGAGCGCACGGAGTCCTAATGAGACAAAAGCAGACCGATGCACAGCTCGCTCGGGTTGACCAATGCGGGAATTTCGTTTTTCCTCCAACAAGAGTACAAAATTAACCCTCCTTTCCCTTCCCTTCTACCCCGCCCACCTATGGCAGCAGGTCTCTTTATAATTACCCACATTCCCGGCGCGCCGCCGCAGCTGCTGCGCCTCAAAACTTTTATTGTGTCCACTTCTGGCCCCTGCGCGTCCTGCGGCCTGCGTGGCAGGGCGTCGTCCTGTGGCAGGACCTGTGCAGGACCACCAACAGGTGCGGCGCTGGACAGGCCCGCAGGACGCTCAGGACCCGCAGCGAGCAGCAGGGTCCTTGCTCGTGCCGTTTTCACCAGCTGGGCGTTCTCGGAATGCACGCGGAAAGCGGGGGGG
>NW_026267424.1:192483-193190 GCF_000697945.3 Frankliniella occidentalis | reverse complement strand
AATATTGTACGGCGCAATATTTTAAAAATTGTCTTCTCCCACCCGCAATACCCCCACCGCACCACCAAACCCCAGCGAACTCGATCCTAAACTTAGTCCCACTCCCCTTTCTTCTCCCCCCTTCTTTTACTATCCCCCTCCCCCCGCGCTCTTAAGTGATAAATTATCGGATACGCTTCGTCACCAAAACTGCTAGGGGGGGTACGATTTAAATTGGTTCCGCTTCACGAGCATTTAAATTTCCCGCTACTTTTTGCTTGCTCTGCGGCCACGAACGCTCTACGCTTGCCTCCGGCAGCTGCCTCTCACCCTACTGCTCTCCTCGGCATTCTCCCTGCTTCTTCTCTCCTCTCCCCTTCGTCCCGGTCCCGGGGCGCGCGGGTGCCGCATACGTGCCGTGGTACCCGCCGTGCGGGGGCGCCGCCGGGGTATGTCCTCTAAAAGGTATATACTGGGGCAACCAGGACCATGGTCCAGTTGTTGTCCGACCAGAACAGCAGCGCCGGCGGGTGCTTCAGATTTAATCAGAGTGATATTGCGAATCGCGCACCGGACGCCACTTCACTTCGCCGGACGCGAGCCAGGAGGGGATGATTGGAACGGACCGGACGGCGGGACGCGCGCAGCAGTTATATTGGCCAACGCTTTTGGCAAGCTCTCCACGAATTTCTCATCACGCCATGACAGGAGTGTACGAACTGCTGTCC
>NW_026267424.1:182362-184248 GCF_000697945.3 Frankliniella occidentalis | reverse complement strand
CTGCTGCTGCTGCTGAAGCGGCACACGGCGGCAAGCGCGTTTGACAGGACTCTGAGAGCGAGGTCGCGTAATATTGCTGAGCGTCGTGGTAATAATTAATGAAGGGGGGCCTGGCCTGGCCTCCCTCCGCCCCTCGCTGCGATGGTCGGCTGTTCCGGGCTGAGCCGCTCCGGCTGAGCACGCGCTGAGCGTCACGTGGCCGCGGCAGCACCTGGAAGCGCCGCCGCGCCGCGCCGCTCCTCCTCGGGGCCGCCCCGGGAGCAGGTGTGTGGTGTGGAGGTGGCCTCGTCGGGGGCCTCGGATGGGGGCACGGGGCCGTAAAGAATAGACAGCCGCAATAAAAGCGAAACCAAATCAAAAACTCATTCTCGGCCTCGGCGCTGAGGGGGCCGCCGAGGCTCCGGGCTGCCAGCAGCCAGCCAGTGGGCCTTCCCCTAATACCCCCTTCCGGCCTGCCCTGCCCGAATTCAGGGTATGTAGGTCTAGGCTCCATGAGACTCGGGTCGTGGCTTCCTGTCCTGTCGCTCTCTCACTCTCTTTCACTGTCTTCTCATTCCTGAAAATATGAGTGGTCATGTAGACTTTTTCATATTTGTTTCAGGTTCTACGTAGGCCACAACTGTAACCTGCTGAGAGGCTGCAGCCCTGCAGCTCCATACACATTTGGCTGCTGTGCCGTGCTGGCTCCAGCAGCTCCCTCCAGGGGCCTCCGTCAGCCTGCAATCAGTTATGAGCAGCAAGCGCCGCCGCACAGGCGTGTATGTGTAGTGTACCCGCCCAGCCGTCGCTAATGCCCCCAAACTATGAAACTACTACCGTGTCCCAGCGTCTGGCGTCTGCGTAGATGTGTGTGTGTGTGTGTGCTGCGTCCTATAGTCGTGGAGCAGGAACCATCCCAGTTCCCTCCCTACCAGCCTCTTCCCCTGCCACCTCTGCTGCGCCGGGGGAACGCGGGTCGCGGGATAACGAGTACGTCGTCGAGCTGGCGGCCACGCAAACTTTGCTATATGCTATGGAATTCTGTCGGCGACCCCCTCGCCGCACTGGTAGTCCCTCCTTCCCTCTGTACACCCGCCCGCCCCCTCTGCGGCTAGCGCATACACTCGCCGGGTACGGGTACACATACCCCGCGCTGCGCCACGGTGGCGCAGAGGCACTGCTTCATGGGTGTCGCTCACGTGAAATATCTCTCGCTGCGGCAGACTGGAGAGAAGGTCCAGAATGGATGGCGGCAGCATCTGGGGAGGGATCTGGGCGGGCTGCTACTACTCCTCTCTCAGACTGGAAACAGCAGCTGTTAGAGGGAAAGGGGTTTCTCTGCCGACGGGAAATATGCAATGTGCGCGGAGAGTTTCCAAATTGCGGGGAGGGGGGGGGGAGGGGGTGCCCCCCGAAGGGCTCCGGCTCCGGGGGGCGTCAGCTCGGCCCTTTGCACGACTGGATGGAGCGCCCAAAGCGGGGCCCGGAGCGGCGGCGCGCAGGGCCTCCGCAGCAGCGGGACGCGCACCTGTTCGGCCACCTGCCGCAGCCCCGGCGGTGCCCCGGCGGTGCCCGTCGGCCCCTCCCACACCGCCGCCCTGCACCACCGCCCCTCGGCGCGGCGACACCGACCTGCGCCACCTGTTACCTGGTTACCGAATGCATGCATCCTCCAATAACAACCGGTTCCGTTCGCCTTCCTGTCCCCGCGCAAGGCCCGGGCCCTTCGCCTGCTCCCCTTCACTCTGCGCCGCCCTGCCACGCCCGCTTCACTCCACTTTGCTTATTTGTGCCGCCCGCTCCGTTGCTTTTGTTGTGCCCCGCGTGCGTGCAGAGCGCCCCGGCCGCCCCGGCCACATGAGCCCAGCTGGATGTGAAATTAACGGTTTGCACTCGCCGACAGCAAC
>NW_026267424.1:179267-181567 GCF_000697945.3 Frankliniella occidentalis | reverse complement strand
CCGAGAATGAACACAATTTCTAGAGGGGAACAATTTAAAGAAAAATAAGAAAACACGAATTCGTGATAGAGGCCTTATCTGGTGTCGTGTTCCTCTCCGGTCCCTACCCAACCCTCTCTGGCGCACACTGCAGCGTCCTCCCCCATGGAGCGCCCCACCCTCGTTTGCCGACGCGACGCAAGGGGTGCGACGACCCCAATCGCGTTAAACATGCTTCAGCGTCTGCGTCTCGCCCGACGTCTGCGTCAAATTGAAAAGAGAACGCTTTGATAATACGAGACCGAAGGGGAAGGGGGGCGGCTGCGACGCCTTATATTCGCAAGACATTCCGCCCTCGTCGCCGCCGCCGGGGAGGTAGGCAACCCATTCAGCTGGGCGCGTCGCTCTGGTGCCCTCTGGACGTTCAACTGTAAGCTGCTTTCATGTCCCACAGGGGCGTGGCTCTGCGGCAGAACCGCGGGGCGGGGTTCGGGCGGCGGCGCGGGAGCGCGGCAAGGGTTGAGGTGGACCGGTGCGCGAGGGCCGCCGAGGGGGAGGCTGGCTGGCTGGGTTGGCTGGGGCGGGGCCGAGGTTGAACGACCTCGCTTTGGCTTTTGCACCGTTCGGCGAGAGAAGCGGGCGCCGTGGTGCGAGGGGGATGGCGGGACGGCGGAGGTTTTTGAACTCGTCTGGGGCAGACGGCTTGGCGTTGTGTTCAAGAGGCGGGGGAGACGCTGGGGGGCGGAGGAGAGCCGTCCTGGGGGTGCCGCTCGCTCTCTCCTCACCCTCCTCGCTTCGCTTCGCGTCGCGTCGTGCTCTCACGTCGTTTCCTTGAAAATTAATCCTCTTCCAGACTCAGAGAGTACACCGCAGGGCGGCTGCTGAGGCTGACGTTGGCTCCTCCAGGGGGCGGTCATAGAGTGAGAGGAACTGTGCTGGGGGGTCGTCTCAACCACCCCATGGCAAGGAGGTACTGCCACAGTCGTCCTCGCCCATGGCAGGACCGCTACTCCGCCATGCTCAGCACCTCCCCCCTCTCCTTTCCTTTCCGTTTCCTCGGCCCGCCCCTGCGGTCCCGCGCATTCGCTCCACCGGAACGAAAGCGGCAGTGAATGCTCGGCGAGCGCTACGCTCAGCCACGCTGCTCCATGGCACTGCCATAAGATTACACACTGGACCTCGGCAGGGCTCCGGTATAAATCAAGTGCTTCTTGCCGCTCGGACTCTTGAAAACAAACAGCCCCCGAGTCGTCCCCGTCTTTGTGTTCGGCCAGCTTTTGTGGAGATGAAGTGAGTGAGAGACCCCCTCCCCTCCCTCCTTCCCTCCTCTTCCCCCGCTGTCCTCATTCCCCCTCCCCCCTCCCCATTCTCCCCGCCGGCCACTTGTCCCCCGCCGTCTTCCACGAAGCTGGACGCGTAGAAAACACGGTCACCACGGCGCTGTAAAAAGCACTCTGCTGCTCCTCGAACTGATGAATCTCTTCTATTCGCCCGCACAGAAACCTAGCTCGCTAGCAGAAACGCCCCCGACCAAGAAATTCTCCACATCGCCTCCAGTTTCAAGAGGGTTCAACTTGCTCTGCTGCGCCCTGCCCACAGCGCGGCTCCAGGGTTTTCTATGGCTCTCTCCAGCGTCGAGTCCTGGAAGCAGACTGGCGAGTAGGTGGGTACCCATCTCCGAGGGGGTAGCAGGGCTACAACGGTGCACTCGACCGGTGCGCCCGCACTCCGTCTGCTATACCTGCCTGGAGTTGGTGGCCAGGTAAGAGGGGCTCAGATACCGAATGCCCCCCCCCCTCCCACATCTCTCTCCCTCTCCCACTATACCACCTCCCTCTACTTGTTCTCCAGGGAGAGCTGTGCAGGCAGCAGTTCGCAGAGACGGACCCGTGCAGGTAGCCGAGGACTTGAGCAGCCTCACGTGGCAGCCCTGCTGCACTGCGAAGCACGAGTCCTCATTTCACCAATCTGGAGAGAAATGAATGATCAGCAGCAGCCTGAAAGGGTGAATGTCAATCAGTGAGTACGCCTTACAACTGATGACGAACTGCTACATCGGATGTGCTGGTCGAGAAACGGTGGCACTCAGCGCATGTGTGCGTGGCTGCCGATCCACATGGTCCTTGGGTGGAACCTTCTCTCATCTCATACATTTGCGTTTGACCGCGTTACGCTTTAATCGCACCGGTCATCATCAATAAGGCCAAGGCCACATAATTCAGCGCGTTACGACGTTAGCTTCGTTTACATGTTTTGCTGCTGCCAATACTCCGACCTTACTCTGGTCACGCGCGAACACATATACCACACACACACACACA
>NW_026267424.1:176451-177409 GCF_000697945.3 Frankliniella occidentalis | reverse complement strand
GGAAGTGCGGTCATTCCTTCCTATTTTGGCCTTCTGCGCTCAGTCATGCCTTTCATCTTTAGAAAATGCGTGAAAGTCTTGATTCTTTCATTATTTGCAAAATGGATCCGAAGAATGTGCTGCTCCTGGTTTTGCACTATTATGTATCATATCTCCATCACAATTTTATTGTTTTGTGTGGCCGTCCCCTAATCACTGCAGTAGTTTCGGTGGAGTGGTGTGACGTTGGTGAGAGGCTCCTCTATCTGCCTCAGCAAATGCAGTAATTTCACCTTTTTTGTCCCTGGCCCCAGTTTCATCCAGTTCCATCCCCGCCCCGCCCTGCCTTCAGGTCGTCCTGCGACGGGAAGATGAGGATGAGCATTGACGTCAGATGCGAGCGAGGTACGACCTCCTGTCCTCCAACTCCTGTTTCCTTTTCGCCCAAAACGCGCGGCAGCCAAACAAAGGTACGGCGGAGTGCAAAACCCACCTCTGCTACTTCCTTTCCATTTTTTTTTTCAGGACCGTGCCGCCCCCGGCCGCCGCAACTTGCTGGCTGCAAAAAAAAAAGGAGAAGCAAAAAAAGGTACTCAACTTTTTTAAATAATGGCAAAAGGTGCACATCGCCTGGGCTGAGTATTGAGAAGCGACGGTCAAAGGGTGCAGATCACACGCGGGGGTCATTGAAGCGTTAAATTGTCAAGTAATGTGCTGGCCAAGGTGATGCTGCTGCTTCTGCTGCCTCTGCTGCTGCTGCTGCTTCTGCTGCTGAGGACTGTATCTTGCTTGTGCAGGCGGCCGGAGAGGAGGTGGTTTCGTTCCCACGGGTGTGCCGGGGGCCGGGCCCTCGCTGCCCCTTCACCAAGCCGGGCCGCGACCAGCCCCCGTGAGCGAGCACTCCCTGCAGCGGACACAGAGGGGTGAAAGGGAAGGGGCAAGGGCGAAGGGGCGTCGACTTTACTTTCTCACGTGGCGA
>NW_026267424.1:171262-175851 GCF_000697945.3 Frankliniella occidentalis | reverse complement strand
AGCCGGGCCGCGACCAGCCCCCGTGAGCGAGCACTCCCTGCAGCGGACACAGAGGGGTGAAAGGGAAGGGGCAAGGGCGAAGGGGCGTCGACTTTACTTTCTCACGTGGCGAGCGGGGCGGCAGACGTGCAAAGTAGCTCCTCTGAGCCCGAGTGCCTGAGGGACGCGGCGAAAGGTGAGAGGGGAGAGTGCAAGGGGAGACGCCCAGCCAGCCCAGCCAGAGGGGGAGAAAGACAAAGAGCCCAGCAGCGAAACTGGTAAAAATTTACTGTTACCTCTCGAGAGAGACGTGCGCGCAGACGTTTGCTGCGGCCGCTATGAGCGGCTGGGGGAGGGGGTCTGGAGAGGGTGGGTCCAGAGTCGCCCTGGAGTCCTGGAGCCAGCCCTGGAGGTCCGGACCGGCGCGCCCTCAGTCGTTGTATTTACTCAGGATATGAGGCGGCTGGCCCGCACCCCCGACCTCTCGTTATTGCGATGGGCGCCTCAGTGGACGCCGGGCGCCGCTCAGCGGGCGGGGCGGAGCGGGGCGGCAGGGGTGGATAGCCAGGAGGAGAAGGAGGACCCCGGCTGCGGAGTGAGTTGAATTCGTAAATTCATTATCGCTCGACGCCGCCGTCACCGTCAGCCAGCTCGGCAGATTCTCTCCCTTTCGCCATCGTCTTTTTATTTCCCCTTATATTTTTCCCCATTTAAAATCGCCGCGTCCGTGGCGCCCCGAGCTGCTCGACGGCTCCGCGGCGGGGCTGCTGCAAAAGAGCCGGCTTGGGAAGCAACACCACCAGCAGCCCAGCCCAGCAGCGGGAGATTGGGGGGCGTCGGAATTATGAGTCATCAATTTTGAAGGCAAATCCGTCCTGGATTGCGGTCGCGGGTTGATGGGGTCGCCGAGGCACGCCCGCCCCTCCCTCTGAGGCTCATAGGGCCGCTGAGGCGCGGGGCGCCCCCGTGGGTGCCGTAGGGTGCAGGGCCTCGCGGCCTCGGCCAGGGCGCCCAGGTAGCCGACCCGGTCCGACCCAGCTGCCCGATGAGGTCGACCCCTGTGCCGTGTATGTGCATGTGTGTGAGTGAGAGCTTCTGCTTCATCTGCTTCGGTCTCGCTGAGTCTGCACGCCCGGCCCGGACTGACGCACGGACGTCCCGGTCCCGCTATCCTCCCATAGGGACTCGGGGGGCGTGGGTATTTGTCAGTGGAAAGGGTTCGGCTTCGGCAGCTGCTGCTGTTCCCTGGGGCGCCTGCCTGATGTGTTGTATCCCGGGGTCACGCTGGCGTACGTGCGCTGTGCACCTTTATTATTTTTATTTCCAAAAATCACTTACCCGCCCGTCATGGCCATGGTGATGCAAAGCATAGCTGGGCCCGTATATACGAGGAACGCGAGTGGATTCCGATTCCGCCCCGTCCGCCTGTCCCCGGCGCACATCCACGTGCCTCCCGAAACTTTCAGCTCATCCGTGATGGATCGGTCGAGTGTCGGCCCCAGCCCAGCTGCCTCCCAATGGACTTCGCCCCACGTGGAGTCCAGGCTGATATGTGTAGGCAGGCGGTGGACAGAGGGGATTCCCATCCCCCCTCCTGCCCCCTCCCCGAAAAAGGTGTAAAACGACATTTCTTACCGCGTTTTAAAATTCCCGCCTCAGTTTTCCAATACTTGGTTGTCGGACGTGATCTCCTCTCGTCCGGTGGTGGGCTGGCCGCCCGGTAGAGTAGCCCGAGGCCGGCGCGGCGGGCGGCGCCAGGGCCCCGGGGTTCCTGATAAGATCGACACACAGAGAGAGGGCTTCTCCTAAGCCGGGGCTGGTCGCATTTTCACGGAGAGAGAAGTCGGTTTCCTCTCAGCTCTCCTCTTGATCCGACGCATCGATTTGCAAAGCAGGCAAAGCAGCCGCCGCCCCGCCCGGGGCGCCACCCTTGCGCTACGCGCCCCCACGGCCCGGGTACCCCACCCCATCCCACCCCACCCCGCCCCACACCGCCTATCTGCCGCCTCGACTCGGCTCCATTTCCTCAGATACGACAATCACACCCCTCACCCTCTCACCTACCACCTCACCGGTCTCCGATGGCACCTCACCAGAAGAGACTCGCTGTATCGCAAGCCTCGTTCCTCAGAAGAGAGGAACAACAAGACGAGTGGGGCTTGACCGCCTCCATCCATAGCCGGCCGCCGACCCGACCCCGGCTGCCTCGGCCGTGTAAATAATGTAAGACCGTCAGCAGATTCTTCTTCGGGGTTTAATTTCACCCCCGCTCACCCCGTATCCTCCCCTCTCCTGCCCCGCACGGGAGCGCCGCCGCACGGCTTCTGAGAGAGGCGGCGGCGGCGTCTTTTTGCGCAGCGAAGGCGCCGCCCCACCCCACCTCGCCCCGCCCCGCCCCCCGCACCCGGGGCCTGGAGCAAGGCGGACAAGAAAAGGCGCTTGCGCCGCGCCGACTCACTGTGGCGGTTTCTTTTCCCCCGGTTCGTCCGGGTTCGTCTTTTTCTCTGCGTAGATTGTGAGCTTGGAAGCGGCGCTGTTGTGGCGCGCGCGTGGTTCGAACAGTCGCGTCGCAGCCACGCACCCCCCGCTGAGCTGTGGGTGGGTAAGACTAGAGAGTGTGTCGCATATACGCGAAAAACAAAACATTTTCAATTCCCGTAATATATTCCAGGGAGGAAAATGCGATTGGTTGCCTACCTCTCCGGGAGCTCCCCTGCATAATCCGTTGTTTCGCTCCCTGAATGTATCGCCGAGCCGAGCCCCGAGATCGACAGGCAATTCCAGCCGGGATCTCTAGAGAGCTCTATAGCGTGGAGTCGCGACCCCTCGCCCCGACATGCCTCGCCCCGCCACGCCCCTGCGCTACGGCTACGCCGCTGCCGGGCTGGTGCTGCGCAGTGAGCACCACGCCCCGCCACGCCGCGTCTCGTCAGGGTCGAGCCATCCCCTGTGGAGCCCCACAGCCCCAGCCCCACCGGTCCATGGGATGCTGAGAGGGGTGGTGGTGGTGGTGGGGGTATACGCGCTGGACGGGAGAGACAGAGCGAGAGAGAGGGAGAGAGAGAAAGAGTGAGGGAGAGGGGGGAATGTGGTGAGCAGAGGTCATAAGGGCGCGGTGGCCCCGCCAGAGCGGGCCTGCCCAGGGCCGTGCCGGAGCCGGACGGGAGAGGGGGAAGGGAGTGTGGTGGGGATGGGATGGGGTGGCCAGCCTTGTTTCTCTACCCTGATGCCGACATATCACCCCCTATTCTCTCTATCTCTATCTACTCTTTATTCCGCGCTCTCCATTCATCTCCTTCCTTTCCCTCGGTCTGTCTGTCCTTCCCTTCTTACCTTCCCGTCATACTGTATTTGCTTCTTCGTCGAAAGACCTCTTCACCATGAATTAAAGTATTGATGAAGTGGTGTACAACAGTACAGCTCTTGTAACTTTTACAGATTGTGTCGGTGGACGTGAGGTGGGAAGGAGCTATGGATGGACCTCGGCTGGACGCAAGCGTCATCACTTTTGGCAGCGTGGTGTGGAGGAAATGGATAACCTGCCAGACCAGCCAGGGGTCGAGGACGCTCCGCCCGACCACTTCCTGCGGGGCCTGCGGGGCCTGCGGGCGCCCCTGTGGACCTGGAACGCTGCACCCCGCCCCGCCTCACCCCGCACCACCCCGCTCCGCCACTGCCGCCCTGGCAGCCACCACGGCGCCTGAATACCAACCGCAGCCACTATCAGTCTCACTTTACCCGTGCCTTGAACTGAACGGACGAGCGGCCGGCGGCGCGCGCGTGACCGTCTTTCGGGCACAAGGAGAGAGGACTCCCTGGCGGGATTCAACTTTCGCAGGCGCAAATGGAAACTAATTTCACTCTCTCGCGCCCACCACGACGATATCGAAGGCGAGACAATCTTTCGGTGCAGGTTGCAGGTCACTTAGAGTGTGTGTTTGTGTGTGTGTGTGTGAGATCTGCTTCCTTCCCTCGCGGGTGCCACATGTGCCGCAGTGCGCTTATACTCGCCACGCCACACTAGTGGAAGTAATACCAGCTCTATTTATGGAGTGCGCGCTGGACCGAGGTGGCAGGGCGTGGCATGGCGTGGCGGGGCGGGGCGGGGCGAGGGAGTGCCCTTCAGATCCACGCGTCGTCAGGGAAAGAGGAGGGGCGCTCCATGCCCACAGGGCCGTCCTCTCTCCCCTCACCCCCCCCCCCCCTCCTGGCTGCCTGCTGGCGAGTGGCGAGCGAGGGAAGGCCATCACTTAATTAAAAAGTTTGCCCGGTCGGTAACGGTGCGGCCGGAGCTCCGGCTGGGGCGGGGCGGGGCAGGGCAGGGCGGACTGACAGGACCTGAGGACGCTGCCGGACGCTGTGGTCTCCCCGTCTGAACGCCGGACCCCATCCACCTCTTCAGCGGTCACTGGCCTCTACCGGACGGGGGCACTGCGGACAGGACAGGCGCCTAGACATGGACCCTATTCACTTTAGCAAGGGTCATTATTGTTCAGTTAGAGATTGTTCGTAGTTTGTGTAAAAAGAAAATTGCAATGGAACGATTTCGTTCAGCAGTTTTATGAGTGACCCCTATTGTCCTTTATGCGAATTTGGTTTGGCGCACTCCT
>NW_026267424.1:166615-170887 GCF_000697945.3 Frankliniella occidentalis | reverse complement strand
TACAGGCAAACCGTAGTCCAAAAACAACATCTTTGTTCTGTACCATACCCAGAGCGTCACTGGCCTAGAGATTGACTCGCTAGTTAGCTCTCGCTGACGATGTGTCACGCCAGATAAGTCATACGCCAGAGGTGCCGCAGTCCGGCTGGGCAGCGCCCTGCATGTTCCAATCCCTGGGGATGCAACTGTTTTTGATCTTTGAAGGTGGCGGTCAGTTCCCGACCCCAACCCTCATACAAAAATAATCCAACGGCATTCCTGTACATATACTGTAAGGGTACAGCAACGTCATGACCACAGTTTCGATACGGTGCTCCTGTACCTATTCTGTATGATGTACGGTTTTGGTACGGTACATCCTGTACCTCTTCTGTAGGAAGTACGGTTTGACCACAGACGTGTTAGGCAAGTGTATGACCAATAGTTTCCTGTACCTATTACTGTGGTTTTTTGTAACAGTGTGTAAAAAGAAAATTGCAATGGAACGATTTCGTTCAGCAGTTTTATGAGTGACCCCTATTGTCCTTTATGCGAATTTGGTTTGGCGCACTCCTCACCAGCGGGTACTTCCGAGAGCCTCTTTCCTCGAGGGTCTAACTCGCGTCCCAGCGGGCCGCCATGTCCCGGCCGGAACAAAGGTGATACGATACCGTGGTACGGTATTGTCCCCCGAGCGGGGCCGGGCGGCGGGGCGCGCGGGGCGGGAGGCGGTGCGGGAGAAGGGGAAGGTTGTGTTTCCCACGTTTTGTTGCGGGGAGGGCTGCAGGGAAGGACGCAGGAGGAGGGCGGAGGGGTTCTCAGTTTTTGTTGTATCTTGTGTTTTTAAGGGCCGGAGGAGCAAGAGGAGCCCGGAGGCGGAGCGGTCTGGGGCACCGCTGCGGGGCCCGGGAGGGAAGGGGACAGTACGGCCCCGGCGGCCCCGGAGGATCTGAGACGGGGGACAATCGAAGCAGCATCCACCCAGCCGCGTTCCCACGGAGGCGGAAATCCTCCTGCGCAGTTTAGTCGTGCCGTGCGGGCTGGGCCGACCTGGTTGGGTGGGTGCCACCCGACGCCCCCTTCCTCTCCACCCGACACTCCCTACGCGCCGTGCGCAGAGACCGACCAGGTACTCCCTTACTCTACCATTGCCGGAGCAGGGAATGGGGCGGGGTGGCCGCCCGCTGGGTAGGCACGCCCGCCAGGCGCGCGCTCTGGGCGGGTGGCCTACCCTACCCTCGAGTGCTCCTCGACGCGGAGCTACCCGGCCCGGGCGGGGGGTGGGGCTGGGGCTGGGGCCCCCCGGTGGGGCTCCCGGCGGGACGGGGCTCCGCACAGCGCGGCCTCGCCAATCCAGACCCACCCTCAAACTCGCAGTCAGACCTGCGGCCAGGGGCGGAGCCAGGACCAGGTAGGGTCGGAGGGTGTGAGAGGGAGGAAGGGGGAGGGAGGAGGGTAACTTTGGGGCAAGTTGGACCCGGGCAATGGCCCGGCACGCCCTCATCCCCACCACTCGACGCAAAACCGCGCTCTGCGTGGAAAGACAGAGGGAGAGGGAGAGAGGTTTCAGAGGAGGAGGGGGTAAGAGAGAGAGAGAGAGAGACAGAGAGAGAGAGAGACAGAGAGAGTCAGAGATGGGGAGAGGGGCGTTCCTGGCGTTTCTCTTCCAGCCCTCCAACCTCTTCCACCCACACTCTCTGTATCCAACATCCGATATAAAAACAAACGCACGAAAAACTTGGTATCCCGCATTCTGAAACAGTCACAAACACAGCGCCGCATTCTCACAGCCATGTTTAAACAGAGGGGACGTTTTCAGGTGGTAGGTACCAATTGGACCTTGGAAAGGAAGTTGTGGGTGACACCTTGTTAAATTTTGCCACCGTTTGTAGCAGCTCTTAAGAGGTGAGGTAGGATTACCAAAAAATTTACTCCGAAAGCATCGATCCTCTCGGTTTTTCACTTCTTTTTTTTTTTTTGGAAATTGTTTATCAACTGTGGTATACTTGAAAATTTTTACATGCAAGGCGTGCGATGTGTTAGATGGGAGTGCGACTGGTAATGGCACACGCCAGTCCGCAATGCCCTGCGCTCGGTCTCGGATGTCCTCTTCACCCCTGCGACGGCGCTGCTCTCATGCCGCCCCGCGTGGTCGTTGAGGTTCTGTTCACCCCGCACCCCTGCTCAGCCATTCCGATGCCCGTGTCTGGTGATGGTACGTCCGACGACCCGAGCAAACGTTAGGAGGACGTGAGCTTGGGGTGCGGCCGGCGCCCCGTCGAGCCAGAAAGAGAAGGGGATGTTGGGAGGGGGGTGGAGGGGGCGCAGATCTGTCTAAGGGCTTCCCCTCTGCCTTCACGAAGATTGATCCAGCTTCCCAACCACCCCAGACCAATAAGCTTTGGACGGGTGGGCAGCCCCGACCGGCGGGTGACAGAGGGAAAGGGGGGGGGGGGGGTAGTCGAAGGGGTAGGTGGTGTCACGAGACGGCGCTTAGCAGGTCCGTGTCGACCCCACCCCACCTCGCCGTCGGGCCCCTTCTTCCTGTCGTGTCTCTCTCTCCCTGGAACTGGCCATCACGGCACCGAGATAATGCGATATCAGCCCGCCGTGATTGAGTTAGCAGACAGGAATAACGCTTACTCGGTTTGCCATCAGCACCGACGCACAGCTCGGACCAGAGCCGGCAGCAGCAGCAGCACCCACCGTGGTGGTGGTCGTGCCTCTGGTTCGGGCGTGCAGCTGCTGCGAAGAGCTGCTGCAAACCCCCTCCGCGCATCTCCGCCCTCAAGCAGAGGCTATCGACGTCGTGCGGTCTCTTCGCGCGCCGCGGGAAAATGTGTGTGTTTTCTCTCCCCCTTCCCCTCACCCCCGCGCACAGCTGTGTGGGCTCCGCAGTATATACGCAATGATGGTTTTTATTTGCCGCCATTTTTCTTTCCCCCCGGCCGCCGCCGGGCCGCCGGGGGTGTGTCGGGCGAGAACGGATGGCGGCCGATAAGGTTTGCCCTGCCGGCCGTCCAGCCCGGGGCTCCGGGAGGAGAGGAGAGGCCCCCGGGGGGCAGAGCGGGCTATGCGTCCCGCACGAACGGCCGACGCCCCCGAGGCATCCCCTCCAGGAGCACTCCAGGCGAGTAGTGCCGAGATCATAATAGCAAATTCGACTTTTTTGAGGGATTTGAGTAAACTTATTCGCATTGACAAAATGTAGCAAATAATCGCGGGGTGACGCAAAAGGATTAAAAGTGTAGTAAATTGTTTTTCACTCGCAGGAAATAGTGTGTCACCTTTTTTTGGCGTGGTTCTCGGTTCGTTTTGAGGGTGTGGCTCGCTACACTTTTTGCCCCGACGGCCCCCAACACGGGGCAGTCTGACGGAGCACTCAGTGTCCACGCCGGACTGGTGTGGTCGCGGCAGGGGCGGCGGGGTGCGACGTCCTGTCCTGGACAATTTTCGCAACGGCAGCAGCACTCTCGCCAAAACCTGATCCGCGAGTGTGCGGGGAGGCGGCAGGGGAGAGGAGGGGGTGGTAGACGAGCGTCCATTGGGCGGGAGGAGGGTGACAACGAAATATCCGGACTGAACCCAAATCTAGACAGTGCTTTGGGGACCCGGCTTGGCGCGGTTTTGAAAAACGCCCTGGTTCAGATTTGATGGTTAGGTAGGTATCTTAGTCAGAAAGCCTGATAAGACAACGGACACCCAATATTTACTGTGAAGTCGAAAAATGTTTTGTGTGTTGGAGGAGAGGGTGCCGGTGGGAGAGTCTTCTTGCGAGCAGCAGTGCGCAGCTCGAGAGCGAGCAAGGGGAGCGGGAGCGCCGCCAAAGCGTCGCGCAGACTGCCATAAGGGTGTGCGCCATAGTCGCTGTGAGACGCGGGGGTCGTCGCCCCCACTGAAGTCGTCTCGCACACTCGCGTTTTGCTAACAGTGGCTGCATGTCGCCGCTGTGGGAAGGGTGTGTGCTGTGGGGAGCTGCTGCTGCTGCTGGACGTGGGGCGGGGCGGAGCCGCACACACAGCCTCTCCCCTCTCGATGGGGTACATGCGCCCCTGTGGGGGTGGGGCGGGGTGGTCGTCCTCAGGTGCGGAAGCAGGGTGGCTGTGGCCGCGCCCCCCGCACAGCAGGGGGAGGGGAGCGCAAAGTGGCGAGGGAAAGCGGCGCGGGGCCAACGTCAATTTGCAAGGAAAATCGACGGTCCGGTGCGAACGGTATTGTGTGGGGCGGGGCGGGGGCCGAGGGGCTGCTGGCAGCGATGGGGTTGGCAGGGTCGGCGGGTCGGTGTTGGGGGAG
>NW_026267424.1:164246-165705 GCF_000697945.3 Frankliniella occidentalis | reverse complement strand
GCCTCCAAAAGGAAATTCTATACACCGTGGCATTTAATTTGGTGCGTGACAGCCCCAGCCCATGCAGGCTTGGCATGCGCTCCTGCCCGGTTCTGCGCTCCCGGCGGCGCCGCTGCCGAACAGAACACCACCTACCGCATTATTCATACGCCACGTCTGCGTGTCCGCGCATTGTTCGAAATGAGATACAGCGTGAGATAAAAGCGGCGGATAGGCCGGGGCCGGCAGCTGGAGATGGGGCCGGGAGCGTGAGCCGCAGAGCTGGAGAATTGGAGCGGGAACTACGTATGCGCGGAGCTGGAATTGGAGCCACTGGAGCCAGAGCCGGAACTTAGTGGGGCCCGCTTCTTTTTCTTTATTTTCTATAAAATGTCTTTTATTCGTGAATAAAATTACAAGCAAGTCGATAGGTACATATGTGTGGCGTACATTTTAGCTGTTTTAAATAGTAACAACATACAGGAAAGAACCGAAAACAAAATAAACGTGATAGAGGGTTGAGAGAGCTGGACCCGACTCGCCCGCTTGATTCTCATTTTGTCGTGCGAACCGAAAGAGCCAATAATAGCTGCGACGGCGGGTGAAGCGCCTGGCTGCCTCTTGACGGTCTCCGTCCAGCAGCTCGGTGAAGATCACAGTTAGTTCCCCGTTCCCAGAGCTATATCTCTGTTTCTGTCTCTGCCCTTCTTCGGTCGTCCTGGGTTCCTCCTCCTGCTGCGGTGGTGGCGTCGCCGTCGCCTCCCCCACCCCGGGGGCACCACGGCAGCCCACCCCCCGGAGCTCCAGGATCCTGGAGCCTCGCCTTGAGTTGAAGGGGTGGAGTGCCGCATTGTTTTCGGTCGCACAAGTTGGTGAGCTGTATGTGAGACGCTCTGAGGATCCGATGATCCATAAGCACGGCTTCCATGTCCCTTACCCAGGTTGTGACGGCGTGACGGCACCGGGGTGCATTTTATTACACTTCCTCTATACCTCGTTATTTGTATCTGTGTCCTCGACCCGTGCATCGCTGGTGGCGTGGACGAGGGTGGACGTGAAGAGCCCCCCCCCCCCTTTCCGCAGGCCCAAAGTAATCTCCTATCTGTTCCATGTTATTCAATTTGACATAAATCTAATTACGCCAGCCAACCTTCTTACGGTCCTTTCAGCGACGAGACCGTCTCAAGAGCGAGATGCCGCATTGGAGTGAGGGATAGGGGGGTCGGAAAGGCCAAGCAGCAATACCAGAATTCCACAGAGGACGCTACGGCGCAGAGGTCGTTGCATTGCGGGGTGTTGTAGCGCACACGGTGAGTGGCCGAGGAATGAGCTCTAAATCTGTATTACTCCTTGTATAAAATGTGCTTTATGTTATTGCCGGAAGAAAACTGAGTAAATATTATGTTGGACTGAAAGTAGGCGATGTGTGGTGCGGCTACGAATTTGGTGCCATCTGCCATCTATCTTCATTTGCGAGACG
>NW_026267424.1:155955-156711 GCF_000697945.3 Frankliniella occidentalis | reverse complement strand
AGCCGAAGGGGCGCCGTCCTCTCGCGCGGAAGGGAGCGAACAGCGAGATGGAGAAAGATCTCTGTGCGCTTGTGTCTCGGTGTGTGCGTGAGCGAGTGTGAAAGCGACAGGCGTTTCAGAACGCCGCCCTCCTATCTGGGTAAACGACCTCTTTATTTCTCGAGCGCTCCGTGGTCTGCGGCCTGCGGTGTTCCAGGAGCCTTGCCTGGTTGGGAGTGGAAGGGGAGGGTGGCCTGGAGCTCCAGGATCCTGGAGCCTCGCCTAGAGTTGAAGGGGAGGCGCGCCGCATTGTTTTCGGTCGCACAAGTTGGTGAGCGGTATGTGAGACGCACTGAGGAGGATCCGAGGATCCATAAGCACGGCTTCCATGTCCCTTACCCAGGTTGTGACGGCGTGACGGCACCGGGGTGCATTTTATTATACTTCCTATATACCTCGTTATTTGTATCTGTGTCCCCGACACGTGCATCGCTGGTGGCGTGGACGAGGGTGGACGTAAAGAGCCCCCCCCCATGAGGTCGAATCAGCAGGGGCAAAGCCCCCGGATCAGAGGATACGTTTGTATAGTCAGCGAGCTGTGCAAATCACCAGGAAACATTGTTGTTGTGGGCGAAAGTATTTTCCACTTTGAGAGCAGTTTTTTTTTCACCCTCCAGCAAGTGCCGCGGTGAGGGTGGCGGGCAGGCGAGGGTGGTGAGCTGGCGAGCGTGGTGGCCGCACACGAGGTGCGAGGAGGCCATGATGATGGGGGGAGCG
>NW_026267424.1:155402-155905 GCF_000697945.3 Frankliniella occidentalis | reverse complement strand
CGCAGGGACTGGCTGGACAAATGGCGAGTACTTACCCCGGACAGCGGCAAGCGTGTGCTCGTGTGCTCCGCCACCCAAGCCTCTGGTCCTCGGGGGGGGAGTGGGGGGATGAATGGAGGTGGACGACGTGCACATTCTCATGGGGCCCCCGAGCCCCGCGGGGGCCAGCGGAGGGGGGGGGGCGGCCGGCACGACCCTGTCATCATCACACCACACCGTCTCAAGGCTGCGCGCCCCGCCCCGCCCCGCCCTGCGCCGTCCTGACGAGCCGAGCGCGGGCGCGGCCGGGCGCAGCCGAGGCCGACCAGTGGCGGGCCTGGCGGGCCGAGCCGAGCCCGGCCAGAGGTTATGTACCACGGAGGGGCATACCGCGCCCGCCGCGCCGCCGCCGCCGCGCTCCTCCGCGCGCCTCCCGCGCCCTCGAGTCTGGGTTCGGGCGCCCGCCGCGCGCCGCGCTGCCGCGGGGACACTTTTGGCGGGAAACGCTGCCTGGGCGTGGCGCG
>NW_026267424.1:153615-155352 GCF_000697945.3 Frankliniella occidentalis | reverse complement strand
CGTGGTGGCCTCTCTGCCCGAACACGCTCCAACACTCCACCTCCAGACCACGTTGACGGGCTGCTGTGTCGTCTGCTAGAGAGGGTTCTATAGCCCGCCCCTGCATTGTCCCTATCGTGTCCCAGCAGCAGCAGCAGCAGCAGCAGCAGCAGCAGCGGCGGCAGCCCGGCTAAGTCTCAAGCGGAGTTTGAGAAACTCTCTGCTCGGTTGGGCTCGGGCGAGCCGGGCTGCGCCTGGGCGCTAACAACCTCCTCCTCAGCCTCATTCTGTCCCCGACAACCCTTATTGGCCGGGGTCCGGGCCGCCGTGCTTGTGCTTACCTTGAGCCCCGGGCGGCATACGTGGCAGCCCTAGGGGCGGCGAGGCAGCGAGGCGGCGCTACACAAGCCCAAGTTGCGACATTCTGCGTGCTTTTCAGGTCGGCTGGGCTTGGTAGTATACACTCCTCACGTTCAAGTAAAGCCCTGAGGTACAAAATCCAATTCTGAGACTACACTGTTTGAAAGAACAGCTGTCAAGTAAGTAAAAGCATTTGGCTTCATGAAAGTTGCGTTTTTTTGAACTGTAGTTTAGTTACGCAAAAACAAGATTTTATCCGCATTTGCCGCATTTAAACAAAAATACATCTGATGTTTTAAAAAGATATTCCTTCTTACAACAACCGGAACAACAAGAAATAAGATCTTTTTGTGAGCAGTGTGTGTATGGGCGTAACCAGTAAGAAAAAATATTAGTTTCTTTTGCTATTATTCTTTTATCGCGATTCCACCTGGCGACGCGATATACGACGGGTCAGAAATCGAGTGGCCCTCTGATGCATCCCCTTCCCCGATCAAAAGGACGTCTTTTCCTTTCTTTTTTTACCCTTCCCCTCTCCCCTAATGAGCTTGCTCGCGCTCTTGGATCCGTATCAGAGCGTCCCCTCCACCCCTCCACCGGCGAGTATCCATCCGGCGCCTCGCCTCCCACCAGAAAATTGTCTCATCTATCATGGTCGTGCAATGAAGATCCCCGCCGAGCAGCCGCGAGCTGCTCCGGCTTCGCCCTCATCTCTATCCCCCCCCCTCTCCCCCTCCCCTACCTTCATTACAGACCCCGAGCTCACCCCCGACGCTCACCCCTTCTTTTCTATTCCGCATCCTTTTCTTCTGTTTGTCGTACTCTAGGGGGGGTCGGGAAGCGTTACGTCGACCGTCGTGTTGTTTCAGGGGCTGAGCTGCTGCGAGCTGCGCTGCGAGCCACCCTCGCCCCGCGCAAACTCTCCTTCCCCAGAAACAACAGCATCTTTGCCTCGGCTTTGGCTCCGGGGCGGCGCCCGGCTCGTCTCGGGGCCCCCTTATCCCTTCAAGCAAGCTTCAAGCGAACACCTTCCCTCCTCCGCGCGCCCGCCACCCCCGCCGCGCCCAGCAGCAGCGCACCCGGGCGCCCGGCAGCCGCGAAGGGGTGGATGCCCAGACACAACCCAATCACTCAGAGCAGGGCAGGCGCTATACAGCGACGGGGGAGGGCGGGCCCCGCGGCGGGGGCCCTCTCGCCTCTCACCGTGAGGGGGGGGGGGTGTAAAAGGGGGGGGGGAGGAAGATCTTGGAAACGCCAGCTATATGGGACCCCCTTCCCCTCTCGTCGGCCATACCTCAGATTACTTAACACCCCTGGGACACTTGAAGGGGGTGTAATAATTTTGACGCCAAGTAGTAATTTTTGTTGTTCTTTGGAAACGTAAATATTTAGCACCAC
>NW_026267424.1:144461-145055 GCF_000697945.3 Frankliniella occidentalis | reverse complement strand
ATCGCGGCGGCGTCGTGCCTCTCCTCCAAGGACTCTGCGAGCAGAGCAAGGCCAAAGGCGTGAGCTGCCTCGGCTACCCTGCGAGCAAAGAGGGATCGTCGCGCCGCGTCGCCTCGGGCCTCAACGGAGGACCCTGTCAAGAAGGAACCTGCCAAAGGGGAGACACACCCCAGAAAATGGTATCCTCAAACCAAGGATTTTTCTTTCCGTTAACTTCAAGAAAATTAAGTTGGTCTAAGGAAATTTTTACATTATTATAACGTCATTTGCCTTAAGTTAAAGACAATTTTCCTTGTATTTTTTTGAGGTAAAAATAGCGTTGAAGCAACGCGTTTTGCCTTGTTTCAAGACTACCATTTTCTCGGTGCACCGCCGCCAAAGACCTGGCGGGGTGGACTTCGGCGAAGAGGACACCGTCGAGAGCACGACAAAAAGCCGCGGGGGCGCACGCAGCCGCCGGGCCGAGCGGTGCCCCGGCGCTGCGTCTGCGCTGCACCTAAGGTCTGTAAAGTTAGTGCCGCCCGTCCGGCCGTCCGTCCGTCCGTGAGCCGTTTCGTTAAAAAGTGTTTGTTAGACATCTAAATCGGGTATTTT
>NW_026267424.1:140845-143340 GCF_000697945.3 Frankliniella occidentalis | reverse complement strand
AGGGAGGCGGGGCGGCGGGGCATGAGGGGTAGAAAGGGGGGTGAACGACGCGCAGTAGTAGTTGCGCCCGGGACGACGACGACGACTGCTCCCCCGCTGATGTGATTTTCCTCTCCGGACACGAACTGTGGCTGGCGCCTAATGGCCCACCCGGGGGGTGCGAGAAGAGGAGGACCTATGGGGAGGAGGAGGAGGAGCGGGAAAAGGGGAGGGTGGTGCATGACCTTTAGAGCCGCAGGGGTCATGCGGCGGACCTCTTCTTCGCCACAGAAGATGGTCAATAAGGAAAGACGGTCGAGAGAAGTCTCTAGAGGTAGAGTTTTCTCTTGGTAATAGCTCTTTGCATGTCGCGCTATCCTGCATTTTCCGAGCGAACTCACCGCGAGGAGACCGGACCGCGAGAGAATACAAGATGAGGGTATGAGGAAAAGCGGTCGACGGCCCCATGTTCTTGCTTGGGATGCTGCACGTGGATGCAGTGCAGCAACGTCGGCGAGCGGACAGCGGACACCACGGCGTCGCATCAAAACTAGATCAAACCGATCAAACGCAGAAAAGTTATTTTTGCGCTTTGCACGCGCTCTTCTCGCGCTGCGGAGACATTATGCCTCTGCAAAGTGCATTCTTCTTACCGTGCCCCTCCCCCCCCCCTCCCCCCTTGGGGGGCCGCTGGCCCTGCGCCACCGAGGAGGCTGCCCTTTCGCTTCTGTCGCGCCCCCCACCTGCCCCGCCCCGGTGAAGGGATAGTCGCACCGCACAGAACACCGCAACCATAGAGTCCCTCCTTCCTACCGCGCCAAACGCTGCGCCCGCCCGCCGATGCAGAGTCACGTCCCGAACGCACCTTGTTTGCCGACACGTCTAATCTGCGAGGCGGCCCGCAAACATTTTTTCGCAATGCGTGGGTGGCTGACCCGGCTGGCTATTATATATAGAGAGAGCTCTGCTGTTTGTTGGTCTGCTCTTGCTCTGCTGCGGTCGGCGGCCAGGACAAACAGAGAAAAAGAAAGAAGGGACAAACTTTTTTTTTCATGCTGAACGTTGTGTCGAAGTGCGTAGATGTGTCGTCGTCGGGCCGAATGCACCGACACGCTCCCCTCGGGAAACAAGTGTTTTCACACGGCCGAAACTTGCTCTCGCACCGCGTGGGATTCAAACAGTAAGCCTCTCGATGATATATGCGTTTAATATGGATCATCGAAAGAGAAAACACCGCGGGAAAAAATGAATTAGGCGTCCACGAATTAATGGGAAGAAGAAGAAGAAAAAGAAGAAGAAGAAGAAGAAGAAGAAGAAGAAGAAGAAGAAGAAGAAGAAGAAGAAGAAGAAGAAGAAGAAGAAGAAGACAGGAAGAAGGGGAGGAAACTGGGCGGCGGGGAGTTTTAAAACTTTGGCGGGCTCGCCTCAATGGCCGTTCGACACCGCAGCGCGCAGCAGTCGCTCTCAGCAGGGGCCTAAGGGCAGGGGAATAAATAGAAAGGAAGCCCTTGGACTGTGAAAGGGCTAACGGACAGGCGGCCGTGCCAGACTGCAGCGCAGCCAGCAGTGCAGCTCTTCAAACAGGGCGGCGAATGCAGCATACACCTGCCTCGAGTGCCCCGTATTTAATTTACCCGCCAACATTCTTTTTTTCTCTACGAAATTGGATAGCTGCTGGCGAGAGGCGCAATGCATCCACGTCACGCAGATTCTGTGTAGAAGGTTGGGCACCCTTTGGGCTGGTTTGCTCCTTCCCCGAGCTCCAGCAACATAGTTGTACTACGTGCTGCTGCTGTGCTTTACGTAGTGGCCCCTATCGGATTTCAAGGGAGGAATTTCGGCAGGGATTTAAGCGAGTCGTATTTTAAGAGACTTCCTGCTGCTACTGCCGGCTTTTAGGCCCCTTGTAAGAGTTTGTGAAACCCTCACAGATGAGAGTTTACGGTAGAGTGGGAAAGGAGGAGGGGGTCAGATAGGGAGGAAAGAGAGAGGGAGAGAGGGAGAGGGAGAGAGAGAGAGAGACAGAGGGAGAGAGAGTAGTAACAGTAGCAGAGAGGAGAGAGAGGGAGTTGCGGAGAAGATCCCTTATGGGTCCGGCCTCTTGGTGGAAAGGGGTTAAAATCCTCGCGCAGCACTACAGCCTATCTCGCAGTTCATTCCCCAAAACTTAGGTTGCGGCTTTGGCGACCCGGGAAGAAACTCATTCGATTCCGAGCCAAGGACGAAATAACACAGAAGAGGGTGTTTCTCTTTGGCCTCCCAGAAGTTGAAGAACTAGATTCCTCCCCTGCCAAAAAGTGAAACGCTGTAAGAGCTGAATGCTGTCTTTTGCCATTTCATCACATCTAAGATTTGAGAGGTTGGAAAACCGCCATCTAATCTCCTCCCACAGTTCTTATCGCTTGTTCTTCGAAGTTCCTCGGCTCCCTTCTGCGGGAGCAAACTTTTCGAGATGTAAGCAGGAGATTTGCAGATATATAGAGTGATCGCATTATACGCTTTTTGCCATGGAGTTT
>NW_026267424.1:131655-135650 GCF_000697945.3 Frankliniella occidentalis | reverse complement strand
TGTCTGTCTGACTGACTGACTGTCTGTCTGGTCTCTCATACCATCCTCGCTTTCTGCTCTTGTATCTCCTTACGACTTTGATGGGGAAAATGAATGCAGAACTCGTCCCGCACGAAATGCTTTGACTCGGACGCTGTTCTCTGCCATGTTTCTTTTCAACCCCACCGTCTCTCCCTCTCCATCTTTTTCTCTCCAGTATTCTCGTACCGCCCAACCCCACCTCCTCTTACTCCATCCGCAGCGCAGCAGCCGAGTCTTTGCTCATTATTTACGCCCAACTTTATTGTAATGCGCTGGGATAGGGCGGGAACGAATCCCCCTCCCCCTCCCCGCCAAAACCCCCTTGGTAACTTCACGCCCGGGGCTCGGCGGCCCCCTCCGTCCCCTTCCCAAACGGCAACTCTTTTCACCCTCCAATGTACTCCCCTCGTTACTTCACTACCGTTGCGGACTCCTGCCAGTTCCTTCGTGCTAACGAGAGGGGGAAAGGGCGGGGGACTGGGGGGATGAGAGACGGCTGCCGCTGCCACTGCAGGGGGCTGCCGGAGCAGCGCTCAGCGCTACAGTATCTGCCCATTACCTGGATTTTCAACCCTCGCTCTTTTTTTATGTCGTCACAATTTAGACTATCCACAGTTTCTCATTCCTACTACGCCCTCATTTCCTCTAAAAACAGAGTTTACGCGTAATTACACTCGGTGGACGACCCGGCCCGACCCGGCCCGGGGCTACGCGTCGAGGGGTCACCGGCGCCCCGCGAAGCCCTCCGCACCCGCAGCCCGGTTGGCCAGCGGCCAGCACATCGCTCCAGAGTCGCGACCTGTTCCCCCTGGAGTGGAACGTCGCGCGCTCCGACGCCATTCCAGTCGAATCCATAAATACACAGAGAAACGCGTGAAGAAGCAGCAGTATGGGTGGCTTATCAATTTATCGACGGAGCTGTGTGTGTGTATGTGTGTGTGTGTTTCGACGCAACGGACGAGTTATAGGAGGAGGTGGTCGAGACGAGAGGGGTAGGTCAGAGAGGGAGAGAGAGAGAGAGAGAGAGAGAGAGAGAGAGAGAGAGAAGGGTTTGTGTGTGTATAGGTGTGTGTGTGTGTAGGATAGGAGCGGGGAAGGGGCGTTAGGAGGTGGCAAAACGGTCAGAAGAAATTCTAGACTGAACTATATATATTCGGGAGAGGCAGCTTCTGCAAATAACGCGTTTTGCTGGAGCTCACGTGAACGAAAGTTCTCATGTTGGCCCCCGCGTTGGCGTTGGCCGCGTATATCCGAAAGTTATTATCACCGACGCTGGAGTCATGTGGAGTTATGACGCCCCCCTCCTCCCTCACTCCGCCCCTTTTTCCTCTTCCAGTGCCGATATTAATTTCCCCATCGTGTGCCGAAGTGCGAACATCGCTGGAAGCACACAACACAGGACGTAAAAGGAAGCCTCCTAAAATGCATATATCGCTCCTCGAGTACATTTACATTTAATATTTCACGTGCGTTTTTGCAGAGCAGCGTGCAGACCCGTGGGAAGAACCTGTTTTTTGGGCCGTGTAACCGATGCCGGGCGACTGTGGGTATGGATAATGTAATAAAGCATGATTCGATTGATTCTTATTGGAGTAGGGGAGGGGAAAGGTGTGGGGGGAAAAGGGGAAATGAGGGGACAGATGCTTACACCGTCATTAGTGCTCTCACACCCACACAAGGTTATATACGATCGCGGTGCACACAACTTTTTATCCATCAGAGTGTGACAAATTCCCATTCTTAGTCAAATTTATGATCTGCTCGCATCCTTCTATCGTAATTCTTCCTGGAGAGAGCGACGCAAAAGAGAGCCGTTCGTGATTGCGTTTTAAGTGTGCGGAGTGAGCGTAAAGTAGTGGCAGGGCGAGGTGGCCCGGTCACCGAGGAAGAAATACAAAGAAGTGCGAAAACGGGCGGCCCGATCCTGGTCCTGCAGGACCGTTGGGTTTGGTTCGGGACGCCGCGCTCGGCGAGACGGGACCAGTCCAGCCGATAGAAATTGTGTCTCAACGGTCGTTTGATCTGGTTTACGGGCGAGCCCCGCGAGGGTCGGCTCGGCACCCTACCTGGAAGGAAACTCGTGCGCGTCTTTGGGGATGAAGAGGACGCGTATGTGTTCCGCGGCCAAAACTACTGCATTGTTGTGACGATACCGCAGCGTGAACGGTTTGTGGCGCGGCGCATAGACCTTCGAGCAGCTTCCACACATTGCCAAGAAATTGGGGTACTTTATCCCCTGTTTCACACGTCAACATTTTGCGAAAGAGTACTTTTCTTATTTGTTTTTTGTTGGTGTTTCTCTTTTGTATTTTAACTGAGTCGGCGGCGAGCTCCCCTCTCTCGCCGAGCTGCCACCCCCGGGTCCTTCCCCTCGGCCCCGCGCGCCCGGTTCGGGGACGGGAGGGACTCTTGCGGAGGACGCATATCGCACATAAATTACTTGACAAATATGTCTGATTAGAGCAGTCCCATATTCAACACGCGTTCGGCTCGCGGGGAATCCTAGACGCGGGGTGGATATTGCCGTCGGCGGGTACTCACCATCAACAACAAAAACAACGTGCTGAGAATTCTTTGCTGCTGCTCGGGAATTTTTGCGGTCACATAGCGGCAGCAACAAATACAAAGAGTTTGACCTGCTTGCGAAATTGTCAAGAGATCTCGACGAACGCGGCTGGAAGTACACACTACTGCAGAGTGGGTGCACACGGCGGGCGTCCCGTCCCCTCCATTTGAAGAGACTTGCGGTGCTCAACAACTTGAAGATATTTGTCCTGGCCTGGCAACCATCGCAAAATTGCACAAACACGGCACTGTCAGAAATAGGTCTGTTTATTTTAGTTTTAGATGTGTGGGTACCTTTTTCTCGGAGTACCCACACCCACCCCCCTATTTTTTGAATCTCACAAAAAACTATTATTGCCGAGCTTAAATGCAACCGACCGATTATGAGACGTATCTCATTCTATTTTTTCTTTTCTTCACCTTTTTTTTTTCCGGTATACGTTCCGTAGGGGGGCTGCGTCGCGGTGAAGGGGAGGGGTGCGCAGAGGGGAGGGGTGGCAGGACGACGACGCCTTTGTAAACTGGCCGTTATAAGGCGGAGGGGAGCGGCGGACGCAAGACGCGAGGAGAAGGCCTGCGAGGCGGTGGCGACGCCGAAGGGAAGGTGGAAATGTGTACGTTATGGTGCAATGCAAAGCAGTTGGGCTTCGCGGAGCAGGGCGGGGCGCGGTGAGCCAAGCGGGGTGGGGCGGGGAGAAGGCATCGCGTCCCTGCCACCCGTCGATAATGATTATGAGAGGGCTGCGCGCATTTCAATGTGCGTCTTGAATATGCATGGCCGTTGGTTGGTACCGCACACAGCAGCCACTCGCAGAGCGTCCATTTTCATCTACTTTCGAACATGAAACCACTCAACGCGTTTACGACTTTGACAGGGAGGATGGGCAGTACGACGCCAAAGCGTTTGCTCCCTGATTCTTCCTACATCTCTCTCCTTCTTTTCGCCTCCCATCCAGCAAACGATCACTGGAAGCGCCCGGACGATGTCTTGCTCGCGTTGGATGGCTCTTTTTTCCTCCCGGGCCACGGCCCTGGCAGAGCGGCGGTAGGGTTGGCGCGGCGTGGCGCGGCGGCGGTGCGGGCGAGCTCAGCGAACCCTCGCCACCGCGCCAGCCCGGGCAGGGGTGGGACCGGAGGGGAGGGGGAGGTTGCAGAGGGGAGCTTTGGTCCTGGCGCTGCGCGCTGCGCCGCGCTGCGAGCAGCGAGCACTCGGGGACTCGGGGGGTGGCGGCGGCGGAGGCGGCTGCCGCGGCGGCCCGGGGGCGGCTGGCTCCGGCTGGGGGCGGCGCAGGCTCCGGGGGGCGGCGGCCGGTCGACGCCCTGACTTGGCCTGGCCGCGTCCACCAGCATAGCAGCGGCGGCGGCGGCCCGGGCGGAGCGGTGGAGCTGCTCGCCCTGCCACCCCCCTG
>NW_026267424.1:130786-131605 GCF_000697945.3 Frankliniella occidentalis | reverse complement strand
CCACCTGCCGGCCATTACCACGTAAAGTGAGATTAATATTTCACCTGCTGCTCTACGTCGTCGCGCAGCGTTTTAATTCAAAGCAGCACAGCGAAGGCCGAAAATGTAATAATTTTCGCAAAGCACACGGCGGCTGGTGGCGGCGCGGACAACACAAACATGCGGCATACGGCCTCGCCGGGGGCCGCCCGCCCGCTCGGTACGTAACAACCTCGCTAACAACACTCTTATGCACACTCTACTGTTTTCTTCCTTATTCCCGTGCGGGTCTCACCTCTGTTGCTCCCTCCCGCTCTGGCTCCCTTCTGCGGGAGCAAACTTTTCGAGATGTAAGCAGGAGATTTGCAGATATATAGAGTGATCGCATTATACGCTTTTTGCCATGGAGTTTTTGGGGTTGAGATTTAAGCATCAAGGCCGACACATTGTTATCAAAGTCTATAGTGTCCTTCCATTCGTCCTCATACATACCGCCTCGCCAGCGGCGCGGTTCTCATAACAAACTGCTGTGCCTGCGATTATTCGCCCGTGGCCCCGCGCCGCCCTTTGTGCTGTGGCTGTGATACGGACCCCGCTCACCTTGCCCTGCCCTCTCTCTCTCCTGACGCTCCGCGCTCCGCCCTCTAACGCGACCAAATAACTGACTCCCAATGCCTCCCGCAAAATGAAGCAGCGCCGCGCCCGTGTTCCCTTCCATATCCCCATATAGGACTCCTCCACAGCCATCCATCGCAATAACGTCTTTATGAAAACGGCCCAGACACGCCCTTCCTCGCCACGCCGCTGAGGGGTAGAAAGGGGGGTGAACGACGCGCAGTA
>NW_026267424.1:111202-118201 GCF_000697945.3 Frankliniella occidentalis | reverse complement strand
GGCGTGACCAACTGGGTACACGTAAAGCACATAATGATACAAACAGCAAACGAGAAATTGAATGCACAAAAGCCGGTAATTCCATACACATGGTGTAATTTCTAATGAGGCGCAACCTATCACCGGGCTGGAAGGAGAGGGCATTTAAGACGATTCCGGCTAAAGTCGTAACCAATATTTGGAAAAGGCAGAGCGACGGGCCGTTAAAGCGGGCGGCATTTTCGAAAAGGCAAATTAAAATGGTCGTCTTTTTACCTCCCACTTGGCTGACGCACAGACGTCTCGTGTTGCGGCGCGGCCGACCCGGGCGGGCGGCCGTTCGCCGGGATACATGGTGGCATAAATTAGCAAAATGATGGTTCTTTACTGTCTTCGCGGTTTAAGGAACCACCTGGAACCGAGGCCGAGCGGGGGGGGGGCTGCGTGAGGTGAAGGGCCGTCATATGTGAGGGGAGAGGCGGGGAGACAGAGAGAGGGGAGTTAGGAGAGAGCAGCGGGAAACGACTCCCCAGGAACAGTTCCGCAAGTGGGCCACCTACAAGAAAGCCCTTCGGTCAGATCTTGTTTCTTTTGCGAAACCGAACGAGACCGGTGTATGGTGTGGAGAGGTGAGGTGAGCGGAACACCAGGGCAGAGCAGGGTTGTGCAAAAGGCGAGGAAAGCTGCTAAAGGTGGCCCCCGCCCGTCGAGGCGTGCCCTGCGGTGCCGCGCACTGCCCCGCCCCGCCCCGCCCCGCCCGCTGTAAGAAGAAGCGGAGAGGCGTCGAGATTTCCTAATGGCCCTTCTCTTATTATTCGCGTACCCGCACATACACATACACACACACACATGCACAAACCAGCAATCGAAGCTTGGCCACGGTCGCACTCTCTCTCTCTCTCTCTCCCTCTCTCTCTCACGCGCGCGCGCACGCATATACTGCGCCGTATTGAGATTTAAATCCTTGGGGGCAGCAGTGTTACGACGTAAGTGACCTCATTTCACGGTAGGTGGCCGTCTCCGACGTCGTCGCCATGCTGCTGCCCGCGAGACATACGCCTGCGGGACGGGCGGCCATGGCCAGGCAGTATAGCGTCTGCAAGGTATGGGCAAACCTTGGGTCGAGTCCTCCTCGTCGTGGAGGTAGGCAACCAGCCAGCCACGCTCCAGTCGGGGGGCAGGCCGGACCGTCTGTCCTTTGGGGCACCGTACACCGTACACTTTCACGGTCGGGCGACTGCTCGGGCCGGCGCGGTCCGACTTGGCTCGGCCCGACCCCGGACCGGGCGGCCCCGCCGAGGTGTTCCGGCTCGGCTCGATAGGGGCTCGGCTGGACCCGGGCCTGGTGGCCGCCCGCTCGGCTCGGAACCAAAACGAAAACGACGGGGGAGGGAAAGAGCGAAAAAGAAGCAAGAGATGGTCTCGGTCTTTCATTGAGAAAATTAGAGGCGGAGTGAGCAAGAGCCCGGCCGGGCTGGGCGGGGCGGTGCGGCGGAGCGGAGGGGCCCAAGTGGCCCGGGCCGAGCCGCCGCAAAGCAGAGCCGTGCCGAGCAAGGGGCGCACCGAGACCGGCCGGGGCAGGGCCGGAGCCGGAGCAGAGTCGGGGCCGCGCCTTACCTTACCGCGGTGGCGGAGGCCGTCATGTGGCCACGTAGCGCAGGGACTGGCTGGACAAATGGCGAGTACTTACCCCGGACGGCGGCAAGCGTGTGCTCGTGTGCTCCGCCACCCAAGCCTCTGGTCCTCGGGGCCGCCGCGAAGCAGGGGTTGGCGTACCAGTAGGCGACGGGGTACAGCGCACACTATGTGTGAATGAGGCATTTGCGGTTTTCTTTCACGCTATTTCGGCTGATTCGCGACCATTTCTGACTATTTCAGGACTTTCAGGGCGTATTTTTCGTGTGTTTTGCATTAATTCGACTTGTTTTCGCGGAATGAATTCCGCCTTTGGTCCTGGGTAGCCCGGCCCCGGCATAACCTTCGAGCGGGTGCTCGGGTGGCGGGTGCTTCATGACGACAATCATCGCCTGCCTGTCCAGGATGTGACGGGCGCACCGATGAAAGACCCGTCAACCCGTCCCACCGGTCGACTGGTCTTGGCCCCAGCAAGAGGTGGGCGATGCATAGAGACCTCGCCAAAGGGAAGCGGTTCCTGCGGCAGAGCGACGCGACGCCGCCGCACCGCACCGAGTTGCTCCCTCCCCTCCCCTCCTCACCCCCTGGTCCGGGGAGGCTTGCGGCGCGGGCGACTGCTGTCGGCGACCTCGCCTGGGCTGCGGGATGGGTTGGGGGTGAGTTTGGTGACCAGCAGCCTCCCTCCGCCACCGCAGTCCAGATGCAGTTCGGGCATTGTTGAGAACCGCAGTGCGCGGTGGGAACGGGGCGGTGCCGGGTGGGGGTGGGGGTTTACCCCTTTACCCCTCTTCCTTCTCCGCCGGTCGGTCCATGAGAGCGGGGGCCTGTAGGTGCGACAGAGGCAGACTGCTTGTCGTGCGACTAGACTGGACCCGTCCAACTTTACCGTCGTGGTCACCATCGGGTGCGGGTGGGCGGGGCAGAGCTGGGCAGCAGTGGCGGAGTATGTTGCTGACCGGCAAAATAAAATCTGTAGTGTCGTCCTCCCCGGTCGTCCCGCGTCCCATGGTTATACGACAGCAGTGGCCAGCTCACCAGCTGTGTGGTATGCATGCATGCATGTCCCGGTGCTAGCAGAGTGTTCCGGCAGGGTGTTCCTTACTTGCCAACTTGTAACAGCCTCGTGAATGCTCCCTGCCATCCGAACCGCCCCTCAGACGCGGCAGACGTCTAGACAACCCAAACTTTGCCGTATCGCGCCGAGTCTGCTCGCTCCGCCCGGCTCCGCCCCGCGGCACGGCAAATAACGTATGGGGGACACCTGCTCGCTGCTGCCCAACTTGTCCACCTCATTATTCCGTCTGCAACTCTCGTCTCTATCCAAAGTCTCCCCCCTCCCCCTCGCACTTGGGTGTATCCAGGTAAGGTGCTATCACGCCCGTCCCCCTGTGGACGTCGTCGTCGACGGCGACCTCGCGCGACGTCGCACAACGCCCGTGCCGGGACGGTGTCACGCGCCGCCGTGAAAGTCCTTTTTACTGCGGCGCCCGGCCGCCCTGTCACGCTCAATGCAATGGAACGCGTTTGCATGGCGTCGCGCATTGCCTCCCCTTTACGAGTGGACCACAAAGACACGAGTGGCGTGGCGTGTCATCTGCACGCAGCGCAGCGGCATATCGAGGCCGCCCCGCCCCGCGGACTTTACGAGCCCCCGCGCCCCAGCAGGACTTCCCCCCGCCCCGTCGAGAGTTCAAACACTACTGGCCTCGTTTTCGTCCCGTGGTGTGTGCGATCGGAAAGAAATCTGCGCTGAGCGTGTGGTAATGCGCGCCGATGGGGTCCTTTTCTATTCATACGAGTAAGCACAAAGTTTTCTGGTTTTTCTGGGTTTAAATGAATTTCTGGATTTTTCCGTGATTTTTTCTGATTTTTGTAATTGTTTCATTGGATTTCACTTTTGTTTTGAGCCCCTCGAACCTCGGCGGCGTCCCTTCCGGACCCGTCCAGGGTGGCCCCGGGACGTCCCCGGGACCCCAGGGCGCCCCGCCCGGGGCCCCTCATGGCGGCCGCGCTCGTAAACTCGAGGCGCCGCGCAACGCGCATTGCGATGCAGACGTGTCCCCCCCGCTGGGCGCCGCCGCGCCGGCCGTCGTGCCACGCACAAAGCACAAGTGTTTTACGAACGGCAGTTTCTCATACCACGGATCGTCTTTTTTCGCCGTGTCCCTTTCGAACGAGCTCCGCCCGCGTGTTGGTGGATGTGTTTTCCCGCACCATGTGTGCGCGCCAGTGTGTGCGCCCGAGAGCCCCCTCGCAGTGTAGGCAACCCAATATGCAGGCGTGCGCGCCGGTGGTGGCCTCGTGTCGGCCGCTCGCCAGGAGCCGTGATGAGTGCAGGAGCAAAGGAGAAGGATGGCACAGAGGTTTTTGACATTACAAATTATTTATTGATCTAAATAATAATTACTAGTGAATCAACGTTCACAAGTCTCAAAATAAAATATCAGCAATGAAAAATTAACATATCTTTTAAGTACTTTTTCCTTACATAAAGAAAAAAAAAGAGGTATCCTGTTTAAAATACACTTTGTTTGGATTATCATACGCATTAAAACATTCATAATAAAAATATATGTGAAAGAATTTAGCATGGAACTACTATTATTACTTCTTTGGAGATAAATACACTTTTGAAATGAAATAAAATAAAATGAGAATTTGTATGCGCGATTTCTGATACATTTAAACACACAAAACCCTGATGATAAACAAAAATTTAAGTCGGATGAGCAAAAAAGAGGGGACTCAGGAGGAGGGGGGAAAGGACAAACAGGAAAAGATAGCCTTAGCGTGAGAGGGGAAAGGGACCCGTCAAGGGAAAGAGGGAAGTGATGGGCAGAGTCTCTCCTGCTCCGGACGGGCCGAGGGGTGCGCTTTCAAAACTTCACCCTTCATCGGGGTGACGACGAGAGCCCACCGCCCGGTCCGACACGGGCGCAGAGAGCCACACCACGCCACTCCCTGATAAATGCTCCCCATGGGATGGGGTTAAGTACAGGTAGAGGAGGTGGGGGTGGGGAGATCGCCCTGCCCTGGAATGCTGCTTCTTGGCTTTGTCTTTGAGCAAATCGTTATTTGGTTCGCAGGCAGAAGGGTAAACAGGAGCGGTCCCACGCCCCTCCACGCTACATTTAAACAATAAAAATTAAATTAAATAAAAGATTCAATAACAGTCCAGATGATTAAACTAGTGTTTTGATCTTATGGAGCAATGTGAAACATCACTAGAAACCATTTCACACAAACAAAAAAAAACTCAACGATTATTAAATATCAAGAAGTATAAAAACGCGCCAAATACAGATCACGAGCCAGACAAATAATAATTGCTCAAAGCTCTACAAATACGAAATTACAAAAGTGATGACAGTTGTGTGTTCACTGCAGAACACAAAATGCTATAGATTGATACACCAAAGAGTAGAGAATCATCACATGACCACTACTGCTGCATGCACGTACTCATTTGGTTCCAATGATATAAGTCAGGAACAGCAGGGTAAAAACAGTGCAACACTTAATAAAACATGACAAGCAGGCAATATGAAGTAACTGTGATTCGAATTTTGAGCTACATAAAAAACTACAAAGAGTGCAACAAGTGCTGCTAAAGAGATAAGAGACGCAAATACGCTATTGACGCGCGATGCTGTTGGCATGATTCAATCGGTCAATACGTCGAGCCGGAAGTAGAGAGACCATTAAGCAACATTTACAACACAAATGCATTTTAATCTGAAATTCTATCTGTGATAACATTTCCAATATTTTTTCGATTTTATAACCCGTTTTCAGAACACACAATCAGTCTTTGAAATCACAGTAAGCTTTGATATGGTGTTGAAGAGAGCAATGCGTGTTACTGCGGAGTTATAATGGCTCGAAAAACACCGATTGAGTCACACATGGGAACATTTAGAAGTTAAACAGATCTTTGTCTTTGGTCTTTGTAACCCAACGCCGCCATCAAGGCGTCAGAATAGAGAAAACAAAATGTGCTTGCCAACAGCATCCGTCTCTGATTCCCCACAGGCTAACAATCAGGCATGGCACATCCTTCGAAATTCTTAATAAGTTTTGGGGCAAAAATCCTTCATAAAAATGCAAGGTAAACTAGAGCAGGAAACTTGACAAAAATTAAAATAACCTAGAATAATTCATCTACGTTAACCTTTGGCAGACTTGTCTCACGACTTAAATTTTTAAAGTATACTTGAAGCGACTTGTGCTGGACACACCAGAGTACACCGGTCTGTCGCTGCCATCAAGGGCCGGCCCTCAAGGCACAGCCTGGCCCTGCCCGGCAAAGGGAGTCTAGAAAGTCACGCAAACAATTTCACTAATAACATTTCCTTAACAATTTCGTCAAACATGAAAATTTTTGGGCGACGAAGACCCCGGCCGTGATCAGCCAATTCAATTTATAATTTCAATTTATTTAAGATCACAATAGAAAGTCAATATGGTCATTAAACTTCAATTTGACTACCCCAGCGGCCAGGCTGGGGGCACACGCGAAGACTTGCTAGACACCCCCTTTCCGTTTCCTGACGAGGGCGCCCCAAAATGCTAAGATTTCCGAAGCACTGCACCCATACAACCACTCACACATTCTCACATGGAAAACGCTATATAGAAATTCTTTATCAATAATAGGTATATAAATATCTCAATGAGCATGTTTTTAAATCTTTGCTTCTACCGATACTACAGGCCCGACTGCTGAGGTGCCTTGAATAAACTAATTATTGCTTAAAAATTTGGATTATTGGGATGATTTAGAGGCGATCATTGTCTAGCAGTCAGGTTTGACTGATGAAGTACTAAGTTCCAGCCAGCACCTCCAGCAGTTTGACCGCCTGTTGGAGCGGGCCGCTGTACTGCCGACATACCGTACTTCCATATCTTTAACTTTATATAGACACAAACATTAGGCCTGGACCTTAAGAGAGTTGCACCTTTCAGTCATAATAGTCGGCAAGGCAATCAGGGCCCTGAAAGCGAGCTCACTAACCAACAAGTCTATTTGCATTATAATCTTTTATATAGATTCCAAGGAGGGCAAGGGAAAGGATTTTCCTTGTCAAAGTTTTAAATAGAAAAATCTAATTCAACATACAATAGTATTATTTTTTTTTCGATTACAGGATTTTGATGAAAAAGAACAATATTAAAACTACAAAGTAGTGTCAAAAGTGATTATTGCAGTGGTAGTTGGTTCCACACGGCCGCCGCGCCAGCAGAGATCTAGCCTCCAGGAAGACAACTAGACTATCACTCAGTAGAAAAAGGAATTCATACGGTTGACGCACTCGCAAAGAAACAAAAAGACACTCACTCAGGGCCTTTCTTTTGAGCAGACTAACATAAAAATAACTTTATCAT
>NW_026267424.1:110673-111152 GCF_000697945.3 Frankliniella occidentalis | reverse complement strand
CTACTTTACAGCCCAAACAGTAAATTTCCAATCCATGTGTTGCGAATTCCCAGCCCACTGAACTGTAAAATTACTAATATTTTTTACAGTGAGGGATCCGCGCGGCGCGCCAATAGCGGCCCCGCCACGCCCCGCCACGCCATCGCAGCAGCGCCCCTCGGGGCATCCCGTCACACCCCCAACATTGTCTCAAGGCGCGTGCAGAGGGAAGGAGGGGGGGCGCGGCTGAGTGAGGGAGACAAGGCTTTTTATGCAAAGGGCGATGGCGATTTTATGCGCCGTCGCTGACCCTCCTCCTCCTCCTCGCCCTCCCCAGCTCCACTCGCTCCCCTCCCTCCCCCGCGCGCAGCGTATATCTCCCTCGAACACACGAGTGTAGTCACCCTCACACACGGTGCATCTCTCTCGCACCCACACACGCGGCCCGCCTCCACCTGCCGGCCATGTAACAGTAGCAGAGAGGAGAGAGAGGGAGTTGC
>NW_026267424.1:97051-98850 GCF_000697945.3 Frankliniella occidentalis | reverse complement strand
CCCGCCCCTCGCCTGGCGCTCATTAACCGACTGGAAGGTCCTAATCACGGGCCGTACAGTCCGCCCCAGGAGAGAGAGGGAGGCGGGGGGGCTGAGCCCGGTCACGTCCTCATCGCCGCGATCGCCAACAAGCCGGATTAAGCGCCTGAACGGCAAATTTATTTGGCCTGCTCGTCTAACGACCCAGCAGCGCGCGCGGGCCCTCGATGGTCCTGACTAGCGCGCCGGTGAGGGGGGGCTGGGCTCGAGCTAATCACCACGGCTGCCGCCCCTCCAGCCCCGCGGGCCACGCCGTGCAGCCGCAGTGCGCGGGGGGATGCATATGCATGGCTGCAGCAGCAGCAGCACCAGCACCAGCACCAGCACCAGCAGCAGCAGCAGCGCGCCCTTTGTACTGAGCCTGACAGCAGCAGCCGGCCGCGCCCCGCGCTGTGCAGCGGTGTGCGCGCCGCAGCCGCATTGAGGCGCACACGTCGAGTAGTCTGTAACCCTTTCACCTCTCACCACCGAATGGAATGAGAGGGGTTTCACGAGCCACCCCTTTGAGCCCCAGCCAGCAGCAGCAGCGGCAGCTCCCCTCCCTCTCCGCCTCCCTTCCCCGGCCCCGCTGCACTCCCGGCGGCGGCGGCGGCGTGGGGTCGATACCGTCGTTCGGGAGTCTGCAGCAGCCTCCAGAGCGCCGCTGCGCTGCCGCTGATGCCGCGGCCTGAACTGCTGGAACGGTCTGGAAGAAGGGTCCGCAGGGGCCTGGACGCCGCCGGGGCCACAGCACGTTACCCCGTTCATTTGTTGTGCGCGGAACAATGAATGTCCGGCCGTATCTGGAGTGCTGCCTCCCCGTTTGAGACGGCGGCGCGCGCGGAGCGGCAGGGGCGGGCCGATGCCCGGGCCTCCCTCAGTGATACGGTACGGATTGCAGGGGCCGCTGCGCAAGACAATGACTTACGTTTATGGTGGCAGTCCCAGCCCTTCCCCCCGGTCGCAACCCCCTCGCTCACTACCCCTACGGCAGCCCGGGCCTGAGCCGCCCCTCGTCCGACCGAACCGCCCCCGGGCAGGTGTATTTTTCTTCACCTCCTCGCAGCAGCAGTCTGCCCCTCTCTAACGTCCCCCCAGAGACGTCAAGCGGCGCGCGTCCAGGCGCCGGCGATTTACGATAACGTTGTTTCGGATCGCGTCTGATAGCTCTTATCGGAACTAACTCACTTACCGTCCGGAATACATGGGAGAGGCGGGGTCCGGAGAGGGCGGAATAGGGTACCGACGAAATACGTACCGAAACGCTGTCGATCTTGTCTTTTTGCCGTTCTCGACATCTTTTTCGACATTACAGTCTGGTTGATGTTGATGTAACAAATAATCAGCCTACAACACATCGCATTTACTTCTGATATTTATTTCTTACCGGGTAGTGTTCGGTAACGAGAGGAGAGAGCTGTGTGTTTCGGAACGCTGATGAGAAATGTCTCGGTAGCCGGCGATGTCAGCAGTGTCAGCAGGACCACCAACAGGACCGTCAGCGGTACCGCAAATCTGACCACACCACCAGGAGCCTGGCGGGCAGGACCGACACCGACAACAGCCAAAAGGACTGTCATTAGGATCGCCAAACAGGACCGTCAGAGGGACCGCCAACAGGATGGTCGACAGAACAGTCAACAGGACCGCCCACAGGTCGACCCGGAAGGAGAGCGAGTCTGGATGCAAAGGAGGAACGCAACGTGGTCTGCACCGGCCGAGGCGGTCCAGCATCAGGATCCCGACCGGATCCAGAGGTTGAAAGAGGAAATGCGGGGGGA
>NW_026267424.1:82368-87721 GCF_000697945.3 Frankliniella occidentalis | reverse complement strand
TATATAGGATCATAATAAAATAGAAAACACTATACTAGAACTCTTTAAGTTGTGCAAACTTGACAAGGAAGAATGAAACGGTTTCACACACCCCCGAGGGCTGTCATTATACGATAAAAAAGGGATAGAAGTACAGTAACAGATATCAGCCAGTTGCCTGACTGACTATTGCTTTAAACATTCATTTTGATGCAACATGAATTAAACTAATAAGTGCCGCAAATAATTTGCTGATGCCAAACAAAGAGGGAAATCTGAATTGTGCAAGGCTATATGGCAGGCTTTGCGTCAATCAGGGCTCGTCACATCAATTTCAAAATAAAGCCACACCCCAATGTGCGACTTACATTAAACAGTCTTTCATTCATTATGTTCATGACGAGCGCTCCCATGGAAAATATAAATAGCAAGGATTTCTAATACATTTGTTTCAGCTTTGTGGTATATGTCCACACAGTAAGAATGGAGTTAAGTACGTAATTTTTATGAATAGCTTAGAACATATTTACAAAATGAGCTATTTTGAAAATGTAAAAAAATAAAATGAAAAATTCTTAGTATTTTACAAACTAAATAATGAACTTTTAATACTTCTTTCAACTATGGTTGTGACTATAGTCTACAGTAAATTACAACTACAGAGGCTATAGAAAAAAATACAATCTAATATATGAACATTCATCAATAAAGTTGAACAGAAGAAACAAATACTGAAATCAATGAGGCATTCAACTCTTAGTCGAACCAGAGAAAAGGGGTTTCCGTTTAATGTAAAAAAATAATATATCTTATCGTAATCATTAATCAGACACAGTTTTCCTGGCGATCAAAGGGCCCACAGGCTTCTGACTGTGGGGACCGAGGGACAATTCTGATTTGGAGAGGACAGAAAATAAAATTGAGCATAACTCGAAAAAATCAAAAACAGATCAACAAAAACCACGAAACTAAGAGCCTAGCCCATTGTGTCTTGCCCAAAGAACTAGTGCCCGAGAGAGCAGGAAGGGAGTGGCGTCAACTGCTGCGCGCCTCCGGTTTATTACTCAGCGTTATTACTAGGGAAATAATTTATTAAAACTCTTATTATCAATAACTTATATGCATATATCACACACAAACAGAAACAAACAACAGATACCAACAAATGGATATGTTTTCATTACTCTAAAACATCCAGACAACAAGGAATGGTCGTCACCCCACTGCTATTCGCTGTGGCTAGGATTGACAAATTAAGATAGGTACCTACAATAAACAGTCCAATCACAAGCTTATTTGAATATTTTTGTCTTGTCTTTAGAGTTCGCCCCCTGTGGCCAGTCTGACAATTGTGGCAGCACCACTGTGCGCAGCCGTTGGCAGTTTTCAGAATCACAGCCGGGAGAGTCGGTACCTCATCCTCTGGCCGCCTAAGAGCTGACACTAAAATATTTTAGATAATTTGTAATTAAATACATAAACAATTTACAATATGCAGGCTTCACCCCGCAAAAAAAATCTACAAGAAATAAAAGAAAATCTCAGTAGTAGAGATAGTCTAGTCAACATGTTTTGTTATAGGTATTCTTTCATATTGGTTAAATACTCATACATACACACTTACACAAAATACAAAATTCTTAAATCTCGTTAAAATATCTCATAATACATGTGATAATATATTAAGTATCTCTGTTCAAAATGCACATATTCCACTCCGCTCCTTTTGGGGTTTGGAAAGTGGCACCAGTTATGGGCAGCTTCAACGTCAACGGGTGAAATAAATTTTCTTAGTGCACACTGTACGGCAAACAAAAAGAAACTAAAACATTCAAACAGTCTTTATAACAGAAATAAAAATTTAAATACTCTTTGCGTCGTAAATAATTAAAAATAATAAAAAAGATTCAAGGAAAGCGCTTAGGAGCGGATGCGGATGGCTGAAGCAACTTTCTGCTGGCACTGAGGGCAAGTGGGCTCAGCAGAGTCGCACACGCCGTTGGCACACTCCATGCAGAACAGGTTGTGGCCACAGGGCACCAGGGCCGCCACTATCTCGCGGTCTGCGCACATCATGCAGTCGCGTTTGGTTGGAGTGTTACGGCCGTGGCCGAGGATGCCGCCAAGGCTTCCCAGGGAGTGCAGAGACTCTGTGGGGGAGGCCGAGTGCGACGGGGAGGGTCGGGACACGATGTCCGTCCCCAAGGGCAGGGAGGTGGCCGAGGTCCCCGAGGACACGGGGAACGACCAGATGTTCGAGGAAGGCAGAGCGCTCTCAAATGAGGGAGACTCGCCAAGACCCTCGTCGCGTTCCACGCTGTTCCAGATGTTGACCAAGTCGCGGGGGTCGCCCAGGCGGCCACCGCCCCCTGTCGAGCCCGAGGACGAGCTAGAGCAAGAGCCGGCCGACGAGAAGGGTCCCGAGCTGCCGGTCGAGCCAGTCAGGTTGGGGAACGACTGAACACCGCCATCTGAGCTGCCGCTATTGATGAGGCTGCTCAGGTTCAGATTGTTGGGCTCCAGTGAGTTGAACAGGTTGTTCAAGCCTGGGGAGGAGTACAGGGTCGTCAGCATATCTGTCGAGTCCTCAAAGAGTTCTGTGCCCATGGAGCCCGAAGCACCGGTACGCACTGCGATGTGAGCCTCGATCTGTCGGCGCGCCGCTTCCACGGAATCAGGCAGTCCGGTCACCTCAAAGACGGGCTCCTTGTCCCTGGACGGCGTCACGATGTATGTGGATGTCTGGTGCTGGATGCGCTTGATGGTGGCTCCTTTGGGGCCCACTACCAGACCCACGACGCGGTAGGGCACGCGCACAGAGATAGTCACCTGGCCGGGTACGTGCGAGGGGGGACCTGGGGGCGACAGGGAGCCTGCTGACCCGCCAAGACCGGACAGGTTGTTCTTGCGCGAGGCGCGAATCTGAGAGAAATGTTCTGCGGCGGACAAGATCTCACGCTTGGCCTTGGCGACGTCCTCCTTGCGCCCTGTCACGACGAAGACGGGCTCCTCGCCGCGGACGGGGGTCTTGATGTAGGTGTTGGTCTTGGCGCGCAGGGCCTTGATCTTGCAGCCTGCAACACAAGATGGGACAACGATTAGACACACGCAACAAAAGCGTCCTTGGTGCGGCAGCGCCACGCGCCGCCACCGATCATGGACCACGCTGCCAGGGGCGGCAGTGGCCACGCCACGTGGGAGGGGCTCGGCGCCTGCAATGGAACGCGTTGACCCGCCCCGCCCCGCCCCACCACGATAAGCAGCCCACTGAGCAGAGCATTCAGTCGCACAGCTCGGTTCCGCGAATGCCAGCGCAGCAAGTCGTGCTTCCGTTCTAACCCACTCGGGGCCAGACGACGGCGAGGGCGCCGGCGGCTACAGCGTCGGCGGCGGGTTCGATCCCCGCCGGGGGCGCCGCCCACGGCCCAGACTCACTTTCGAAAAGGCCGGACCGCATCAACCCGTCAAACGACAGCGAAACCCGCCAATCAAGCAGGGCCCGTCCGCCCGTCTGCCCGATTGGCCAGACGGACCTTTGTCTCGGTGAGTTAGGACCTGTTCCGGGAAGGCGCGAGCCCAGTGCTGCCGGGGTTGGCGACGACGATCCAGCAGCGAGCCCATGAGCGAGCCGGGCAGGGCAGGGCCAGCCGGCCGCCAGGACTCGTTCGCCTGCTGTTCCAAAAAGTTCCCACGCGCGAACCACAGCCAGCCGCAGCTGCCGCCGCCACCGCCGCAGCTGCCGAGCCTGCTCAAAGCTCGCCGAGGTTTTTCGGTCGACAAACCCAAGCCGAGCGAGCAAGCGAGCAGACAAACAAGCGAGGCGAGGCGAGGCAGTGGCGCTGCGTCATACACACGGAGCAGCGTTTGGCGCTTTTGTTCGCATAATGGACGGACAGAAAGAGCGAGCCCGGTAAAAGGACCAAGCCATGGACGGACCAGAGAGCCATAGAGGCACCTCGGCCAGAGGGTCGCAGTCTAGTCACCGACACGAGGTGCACCGGGCGCGGCCAGCCTTGCAGGAGCGCGCGGCACATCCTGTGTTCTTGCACTTGGTCTTGAGGTGGTCTCCCGCCGCTGCCCCCACCGCCACAGGGACGCTCACGGCCAAACTCTGTCTGGCCGCCCCGCCACGCCCCGCCACTCTCTCGCTCTCACTCCTCTCTCTCTCCCTCTCTCCCGCTGCCGTGAGGAAAGAACGCCGCCGCCCATCACCCTCTCTTTCTCTCTCGCACCCGCCGCATTACATCAGCAACACGCACAAGGCCCGGATACTTCATAGTCGCGCAGGGTTCGAATCCCCGGTGGCCACTCACGCCCCGACTCATTTTTAGCCCGGTACACACTGGCCAGCCGGCGGGTGGGGGCGGGGGGAGGGGGTCTTCGCGCCATTGACCGAGAGGCCGCGCGCGGCGCGAGTCTGCGCGACCGGCCAAGCATTTCCGAAACCATGACGCCGCCACACTGCGGTGGAGGCTGCCAAGGAGGAGGAGGAGGAGGAGGAGGACACCTTCCCCACCAGCGGCCGGCGGCAACGTCCTTAGCGACATCGCCAGAGATAAGATAACGAGCCACAGGACACCCCCCGCCGACGGCCGGCAGAGCCACCCCGGCGTCAAAGAGGACGGCTCCTCCAGGGGGAATAAACGAGTGCAGCCGACAAGCGTATAAATGCCTTCCTCCGGTGCAGTATAACAGCGAGCGAGCGAAACAGTCCGACCAAAAAGTCGAGAGAGCCTGGCCGACGAGAGAAAAACAAAGGAATGATTTTGTCAAGGCCGCCGGGCTCCGGCGGGCCGGGCTGCGCCGCCGCTGCGCCCGCCGCGCGATCCGATGGCCGAGCAGAAGCAGCCACAGACCACCTGCCGCCCAAACTCTGCAATTTGATTCGGCCCCGCAGCCAGCGAGCAACGAGAAACGAAAAGCCGGACAAAAAGGAATAAACAAATGAAATAAAAATAATGTGGTCGGCGGCACGAGATCAACATGTGGAACGATTCTTTCATGAATTCCGACCCAACATCCCATAAACAGGAGGAGTGTCTCAAGAGCCCGTCCTTACAGCAGGTGGCGAGCACCCACAGGAGAGGGGGGGGGGGGGGGTGAGTAGTTAATAAAGGGATGTGGTAATATGCGGGTCGAACAAGTGTGCGTCAGTGTGCGTGAGGGTGCCGCAGTGGCGCCTGATCGGCCGTGCTTGCAATGGGGGCTGCACAGGCCCTGCGGCCGCCTGCGCAGCGCTGCACCCAGCCGCCATAGGGGCCCGCTGCAGTGCTGCAGCAGGGGCCTCCGTTCCGTGCCTCCGTCCTGCTCCCACCTTCACGACTAATTTAAGCACTCCGGCGCACTGCTCCACATTTGGAAGAGCGTGCGCAGA
>NW_026267424.1:78993-80648 GCF_000697945.3 Frankliniella occidentalis | reverse complement strand
CCCTGTCAGGGTCCTCAGCGACAAGTGCATGGCACAGGCAGCCGCAGCAGCGGGTCAGCGACTGCCGGGGTCACGGCAGCCGAACGGGGTCAGAGCACCCTGCCAATTCATTTCTGTTCGCCATGCCGCCCGAGTCCTCTGTCCCCGACGAGAGGAGCAGAGGGGAGGGAGTTGAGTGAATATAGGCAATGCGACGAGTGTCACTCCAATGACCGGTCCTTGATGCCCCCGCCCCCACAGCTGATTAGATTAAGCTCCTCCGGGGGTCTGCGGCCTTAAATTAACCACATAATTCGGCTCCAACTCGTCAAGGAGCTAAACGGTCGGAGAAGGGCCTATGTTGACGTCCACGCCGAGGAGGTGCGGGGGAGACGAGGGGCGGGGGGCACGATTTCGCGGCCGCGCGGACAGCCGAGCTGGCAGCCAGGGCCATCGAACCGCCCAGGCAGTCGGCCAGCCAGCCACAGGGGCAGGAAGCAACGCGCGGGGCGGGCATCAAAACAATTGCGCCCACAATTCAACACAATTCCAAGTTTCCGGCGGGGCGGGTTAGGGTCACCGAGAGCGAGAGAGAGAAAGCGCGCGCGAGAGAGAGAGAGGACTTGTCTGACGGCACTTGTACGGCTACCACCGCCCCGCTACCGCTCCGTGTCCTGTCCCTCGGGGGTGGGCGTGGCGTGGCGCGGCGGTGCCCCACGACGACGAGGAAGTCAGGAGGACGTACGGGCGTAAGTGCGGTGGCCGGCGTGCGTGCCCGGCCGGCTGTCTTGGAAACGCTCCAAATTTGACTAATTCTGGCACACAAGCGGGCAGCAGCAGCGGCAGCGGAGGCAGAGGCAGACCCCGGCGGTGCGAACACAAGGCAGGGTCTCGCTGCAGCTCGCCCGCCGTGCACCTCCCCGGCACAGATGTGCTCCTCCTGCTCCTCCCCACATGCGGCCCAGCCGGTGTCGGCGGCCCCGGCCCGCTCCGCCCGGGTCCCCGCCGCTGCTGCTCATGCTGCTGGCTGCCGAATACCTCGCCGGTGACTCACCCATTTCGCCAACCAGCCCTGGGTACTTACAATTCGAACGAGCGACAGCGACGCAAACTCGGTGGCGTTGCAGCGAAAATCGCACAATAAGTCCTATCTATGATGGGTCAGCCTCGGCAGTTCAAAGACCCGGGTAAGGGGCGCTCGCCTTTATGCCCGACCAGCTGACCCTCGGGCCATCAGACCCTCTCCCCTCCGAGTGGCTCTCGCAGCACCCACCAACAAGGGCAGTAAGGTACTTAGCGAGCAGGGGGTGGGTACGTGACACGAGCCCAAAGGGCATACAGGCCGGGGGAGGAGGGGAGGGAGGGAAGAAGGGAGGGGGGCCTTCGCGGCGGCGGCGGCAGCAGCGTCGCCCGCGGGGCGTCGCGGTGCCGGCTGGCATCGCCAAGTTATTGACCGACACGGGGGAGCGCGGGGGGGAGCCGCGGGGGCGACGAGGCCCCCCTACGCTATATGCCAGCCCAGCCCAGCCCAGCCAAGCCGGCCGGCGGCCCACCGGACGCAGCCATGCAAGTCCGGCGGCACATACAACAGCCGCGGAAAATATTAACCGGACAAAGCGCGGCAGCGGCGAGAACCACGCAAACTCGGCACCGATTAAAAATTGAAATTGACCGCC
>NW_026267424.1:66195-71456 GCF_000697945.3 Frankliniella occidentalis | reverse complement strand
CCCCCCCCCTCCTCCCGTCCTCTAGCTCCCACCACGCGGGCCTAGACCACGTGTCGTCGCGCTGGTCAGCAACCCGACACCGCGCGGCGCCGGCGCGACACGACGACGCAGCGCGCCGGTGCATCTGGACCGCCGCGACACCTCCACACCGTGTCAGACACCATTGAGGGCGAGGCGAGCGGGGACAGGACCCCGGGCAAGGTCACCTCGCCGGAGAGAGCACGCCGAGCACGTCCTCGTGGCGAGCCGAGCAGAACAGAGTGTGCGTTGGTCTGGTGGCCCCGCCACAGGCCCCGGCCAGGAGCTGTTATCAAAAACCAACAACGCGCGTGTGTGTGCTCAAAGGGGGACGGCGGCGGCCTGGGCCCGATGCACCGGAGGAGGGGGAAGGGGGAAGCAGCGGGGCACAACGAGGCCGACGACGACGACGTCCTCGGGGGCTGCGGAAGCAGAAGAACCATAACCAGGCCGCCAACAGAACCACGGCCACGGCTGTCGATAAGAGAACAGTCACACCAGAAGTGCAGAGCGCTCAGGGACGGGCCCTAGAGCAGCCCCGCCCCGGGCACCAGAGGGCACCAGCGGGGCCCCGAGGGGGCTGGCTGGCGGGCCAGCGGACATTCCAGGAACCAGGCTGGGGCCGGGGGCAAGGCCCCACCACCGCCCTTTTGGAGCTCTACCGGTTACCTGTCGATGTCGAGGACCGCGAGGTCTCCGACGACGTCCACCTGGTCACCCTGGAGGAGGGCCATCGTTGTAATTAGCCAATCGGGCAGCACCGCCCGGAACGGTCCTGACCCGACAGCCGTTTGTAAAGCTGATGGCCACGACACGTCCATTTACAAGCGACAAGGCCCACGAGGCGATAACGGCCCCATCCCCCTCTCCACCTCCGGGGCCCCACCGCCCAGGTAGAAGGGCCAGCGCTGCTCAGCCTGGGCCAGCGATAAAATGCTGGGACAACTGAATCTCGAGCAGCACGGCGTGGCGGGGCGTGGCGCTGGGGCCCGACGGCCTATTAGGGGCAGCCTTACGGCGCGATGACACGCTGCTTGTGCTCCTGGAGGTGAGTGAGCAGCCCGGCCCCCGCGGGCCCCGCGCCCCAGCCCCGCCGCCACTGAAGGATGGGAGTTGGCGGCTCCGACTCGACCTTGGACTCGGTCAGGCATCTTGAGAAAGGGAAACCACCATGCCCCTCCGCCGCGGGCCGCCACCTCACCTTCCGCCACGCCCCGCCACGCCGCTGCAACCAGTCTAGCGTGGCGGCGGCAGCGGGCCCCCGAGGGGTCCAGGAGGCGCGCCCGCCCGCGTCCCAAACACCGTGACAGCGGACGCGCGCGCCGGCGTCCTGGAGGACCTCGTCGAGCTCACCGACGACGACGACGGCGAAGGCGGGGTGGTGGTGCGTCCCCGCGAGGCTGCAGGCAGGCGGTCGATGAACGGGCCGCGGGGCCCGCCGCCACCGCCGCGGTGGGACGCAGACCGGGGCGTGGCGGAGCGTGGCGGTCGAATCTATTCCGAGAGACAATCGGCCCCGCGACACCGCGAACACGCTGAGGCCACCGCCCCGCCCCGCGCCAGGAAGCGCGAGCAGCATCAGCAGCGGCACCGCCCCGGCGGTGGAGTGGGTACTTAGCGCCTGGCCGGTCATTAATCGGGCCCTGCTGGACCAGGTCCTTCCAGACTTTATACATGCAGGTTCCTGGGGCCAGCAGTGCTGGACTGGTCCTGGGCCCCCGGTCTCCCCCACCGCCCCCCGGCAGCCGTGCGATCCGCCTCGACGACTGGCCGCCCCCGCGGAGCACAGCGAGTGCGGCGGTATAACCTCAGCCTTGAGCCTTGAACCTCGCATGAAGGCATTGGCTAGCTCGCCTCGCTTCGCCGGCCGGCTCTCTGACTGGCGCGGCCGGGCGCGGCGCGGCGACCGGCTGCTGCTCCCTCTCCACCGCCAGCGCCACGACCTGGGCCAACACCCAGCACATCACAAGTGCAGTCTGCCCCCGCGCGCGCACAGCCGCGGCAGCCTCCCGCGCGCCCCGCCAAGCTTTCGCGAGGCAACGTGAATGAACTCTTTATCAGGGGGAACAACTCTGGTGATAAGTGCCCTCCCAGCCGCCCCCAACCCTCCCCTCTCCCGCCTCTACACCGGCTGCCTGGGTACCCCTGGAGGAAGCCCCTCCAAACCGCACCAGGACTCTCCTACCCTGACAGGGGACATGACCGCAAAAATTATAAGAACGAAACAAAAACTCTCACACGAAATGGCCTTCGGAAAGGCTGAAGGGCCGCTTCCTCGAGTCGCCACATCCTTCCAATTGAATTGATCCTCCCGGCCGCGTCACGTCACGGCCCGCGCCCCCGCACCTGCCGCCTGTCGTTACACGGCGCCCCCGCACTTCCTCAGCCTTACGGAGGGTCCCCGCCCCGCCCCCGGGCCTCGCCCTCCTCCCCCTCCTCGTCGGGGTGATTACGGCCAGAGCGCAGCAAAACTGCCAAAAAGCGCCGCCGCCGCCGGGTCCGGTCGGGTGTCCTGGCGGCGGAGCCGGTGGTGCCGCCTGCAGCGCCGCAGGACATCAATCGCACCGCCCTCCCCCAGCAGCGAGGTGTTCCGCTCTGATAGGAGGGTCCATCGAGGACCCTACACCACACACTCCTCGAGGACAGGATTACGCCACATACGTCGGCGGGGCGGTCAATCTCAGGTGGGCGTAAGAGGATTACAACAGTGCCCTGCCCTGCGCGCACACGCCCCCCTCCACGCCGCGCTCGCACGTGAGCGCACGCATCAAAACAATATCAGGCTTATCACCGTATCAGGTAGCAGCGAGACGCGACTCAGCAGCGCGCTATGGAGATAGGCCCTACGGCTGGCTCGGGGGCCACGCCGGCCCCGCCGCGGCAAGGAGCCTCGGAGGAAGTTGTTGTCACGTACAGGCGTGAAGAAACCCCCTCCCTCCTACCCGCACCGCCCCAACCGACTATTCGGCGCACGTTTCCTGTACGCCGTCGGCGGTCCACCGATATCCTGCCCACATTAACACATGACATTGCGCGGCACCCATTCCGATAAAGCGCGCCGAGGACAACATTTCGCACGGCTGGGCCCTGGTGGGAGAGGGGGTGGGGGCAGCAGTCCAGGAAAACAGTTCACACGAGACGCCGGCCGGCAGGGCAGGGTCGGGGCCAGTCACCTCAAACGCCAAAAACGAAAAATCGAAGAGCGAGGTTAGGCTGCTGGGCCGAGTTATACGGTTGGGTTTGGAACCCCGACATCTGCTGGGCTGGTCTACAGCCTCTTTGTTGCAGTATTTTCTTCTTTTTCGTCTCTGCGGCAGGCGGCAGCCCGGCCCGGGCCCAGGCCCGTCCGTGTGTCTGTCCGCCCGGCCGCCAGGCCCGCCCGCCTCCTGCCTGCTGCTGCTCCGGCCCGGCTCGGCTCGGCCCGACCCCCAAAGCCCAAAGTCAGGCCCGGCCGCGCTCCGCTCGGCTCGGGTTCGTTTTAGAGGGGTTTCCGGTGAGAAGTCGGCTAGAGGACAGGAGGATACCGACCGCTGCTGGCAGCTGCCCTGGGCCCCAGCCTTGGGGCCCCCCAACGGCCCCCACAGCCCCCTGAAGCCCTGCCTGACGCCCCCCGTCCCCGATAATTCACGTCACACCGGCACGTCACACTCGCCGGCGCGGGTGTCACTACCGTCACAGCGCCGCTACATGACTAATCACGCAACGTCACACGCCGTGCCGCGCGGTGCGGTACTACTCGGTCGCGACACTTCTCGGCCACGAGATATAAATCCCGACACGGCTTCCGAGAAGAGAAGTAAACCTAGAGCCCTACCGGCCGGCGCGGCGCGGCGTGGCGTGGCGCGCAGCAGCAGCAGCGCAGCCACAGCGCCCGGCCCGGCCCGCCGGCACCGAAGGACAAGACACAACAGGCCGAGAACGATTCCAAGAACTACGCCGTCGGTCGGAACCACTGCGTTCAATATTGGACACCTAGGGCGTCCAGTATCGCGCGCTGTCGGCTAAACTGTCACCCCCGAAGTAGTGTTGTGACAGTCTGCCAGCGGGGCCGCGCTCATCTCCATCTCGCGACAGGGGGCAGCGCGAGCCGCTAGGCCCCACGGAAAAACAAATCTACAAGACGCGCAGCCGAAGAACTGGCATGGCATGCATGACAAGGCAAGCAAAAGAATAAAGACAGCAAAGGCAATAGGTGACAGTTAATCCTTGAGAACGCAGGGTGGCATGGCAACTGCTCCGAGTCTGGAATTTTCGTGTTGCAACCGGTAGAGATGGCAGCCCAGCCGCTGTGACAGCGAAGCGAACTGAAACCGGCGCTGTCGTCAACAGAACTCCAGTTTCTCACCAACGACGGAGATCCGTTCACAGGGTATCAACTCGGGGGAGAACAAGAGAGGGGGTAAAAGGGGTGGTGGCGCAGCACTGCTTCATGTAAGTCCATCCGTGATCGATAGCCGGGCAATCACTTTGCAGGTCGCACAGTCACTCACTTATCACAGTCCACAGAGATCACTGACACTTGTCACTCGCGTTGTCGTAAAGATGAACACCACTTATATCCACAGAACGAAGGCAGAAGGAAGGTCTCGCATTTTTAATCCAGTCACGAAACTTACCTTGTCGGCCGACAATTTCGGCGACATGCTCCGAGCTGGGCACGGGCACGCACTCCGTCATATTCTGACTCTTCTTGCTGCGTGTTTCCTCTGGGAAAGCCGTCGGGATAATGGGATCCAGACTGTCCGCAACATTGGTAATGTTGTGATGATCGCCGGTGAAGTTCAATCGTGATAACTCGATCGCCAACTGCGCGAACCGCGGGTCCTCCAGGCCTCCGCCCACCGCGGAGCGCTCCATGTCGAACAGGCTCGCGGGCATCACAGGAAGATTGAGTCGATGTTCGTCAAATTAAAATAAAAAGCACACAGCACTCCACTGTCGTGGAACTGGTAATGTTTCCCGGCAATAAAACGATCACTGTATAAAAATAAAGCTCTTGCGACTACGCGGGGAAGTGTTCGGTCGGCTCGCTGCCGAAGCAATGCGGACAGGGCGGGCGTCTGCTCGTATTTTGGCCCGGCTCGGGCTGGCAGCGGAGCGCATGTGCTCGCTGGCCGCATGGGATCCTCGCCGGCGGCACCCGAGCGCACCCGAACGTCTTCGCGCGCTCGGCCAGATTTGAATGTCGGCTCCCCATTGGCTGGCGGCCGGCGTCGCGACGCGCCGACTCGGCCGCTCATTGG
>NW_026267424.1:60959-66145 GCF_000697945.3 Frankliniella occidentalis | reverse complement strand
GAGCCGGGGCCGCGCGCTGCGAGGGGTGCGCAGGCACAGTGGCAACGCCGCAAACCACCTCTCACCGTCGAGCGCTGGGGGAGAGAAAAGAAAAAACCCTTTTAGCCCCCTTAGAACCCGCAGCAGCACCCGAGGTGGACAAGAGACTGCCTCTATTGTTCCTGGAAAGTGCACACGGCACCGGCTCGCTGGAAGGCCGAAGAGAGAGGGAGAAGTCCCTAAACTTGTCTTTTTCCAGGAGGGACAGGAGGGGCAAGGTCAGGCAGGCAGGCGGAGGGACGACGACAGGTCGACCGGACACTGGGCAGGTCCCCGGCGACGGGCGGCCGTGTCGTGCGGTGCGACCAGACCGCAGGCCACACGGAGGAAGTGGGGCCAATGCTTCCGGCAATGCAAACCTGTCAACGAGACGCCCCTGCCCACCACCAGGAAGAGTTACACAAGAGAGACCCCCTGACCCCTCCCCCTCAGCCGGTCCGAACTCAAACAATAAACGGCCCCCTAAAGACAACCCCCAGCCCAGCCAAGTTGGCCCTGAAGAAGAAGTACTGTACAAGTCGGTTGCCATGGGATCGCATACACGACCGTCTCCGCCCTCCGACCAAACGTTTTCTTGACCTCCCCCTCCTTCGCCCCTTTATCCCCGAGGCCAGCTCGCGAGCCGCGACAGAGGGAACCCGGGAACTCTGCTGAAGGGTGTTTGTTCCGCTAGGCGGCACCCGCGAGGTGGGGGCGGGGCGGGCCCAGAAGGGTGGAGAGGCTCGTGCCTCCACGCACGAGCGCCCCGCGGCCCCTACCCCCCCACAGGCGTTACTCCCCTTACAGTCACGACCCACTGCCGCGATATCTGCTTCCCAAATACACTCTACTGCCGCGTGACGCTGGCTCCGGGGGGCAACGGGCACCCCTAGATCCGCACAACCCCCGGGGCGGGCAGGTGATCCCGGCAGGAGGGGGGGAGGACGGGGCGCACGGGGGCCAAGGGGTTGAGTCTGCGCGTGTGTTTGCCACTCAAACAGTCGAGCACAACGACAGCTGACAGCGGGGGAGAGGGCGGTCTGGCAACACCGCCTGCGCACAGCACACCACCGCCACCACCACCACCACCAGGCGCGCGGGGGCTGCCGCTGGCCTGGGCCGGGAGCGAGGCGCGGTGAGGCGTGGCGCGGAGCGGCGCAGAGGCTGGCGGCGGCGGCGTAGCGCAGGGAGCGGAGCGCCTCTCGGGGGTGGCCGGAGCAGAGGGCGCATGCGCAGGACAGGGGAGGCAGCAGCAGCGGCATTTGTCATCGCAGCAGGAGCCGTCACGCACAAGGCCCAACAACCCCCTGGACCTGCTCGGCCGCGGCGCGCAAGTGCAGGAGAACGAACGGCCCCGGCCCCGCGGAGCAGCAGGCAGGCAGGCAGGATGGATGTCCAACATCGGGGCGCCCCAGAAGAACGAGGTACAACGCCCTTTCGGCACGACAGAGGGAGCGAGACGGCACGAAAAGAGCAAGTGAGAGGAGGAAAAGAGTAAGAACGTGGGAGAGAGAGCGAGCCACCCCTAAGCTGCGCAGCCCAACCCAGGCCTGTGAACAGGCGCGAGGGCGGCGCCGCAGGCAAGGGGTGGGGCAATCGATATAGTCGAGGCGAGGGGGGCGGGCTGGGCCGGAGCCGGCCGGCCGGCAGGCCAGAGAGAGAGAGAGAAGGATGTGCAAAAATCGCGATGCTTTGAACCCCCGTCGCGGGAGCGTCACCAAAGTGGACATCAATAGGAGGAGGTAACGCGGACGTCGCGTCGAGCCCCAACAACATCGGAGGCCGACGCGCTGCCGCCGCCGCCGACTCGCGCCGCGCCGCGACGGCCGTGGAGGACAACACAAGTCGAGTCGTCGGCCCGGCCCGGCCCGGCCCCCGGCCCGCTGGAGTAGCGCCAGCGCGCGCCGACAGGAGGCGCACGACGATCAAAAGCGACCCCAAACAGTACGGCGAGGGGCGCGGCAGGGCGGGGCGGGGCGGCGCCGCGGCGATCGAAGAGGGGAGACGGCCACCCGCCGGCACGGCACGCCCCCGCAGCCGCGACACAGGCCAGTGCACCTGGGGCGGGGCGGGGCCGAACCAGACGAGGGGCACTAATCACTAGACTCACGAGAACACCGGCGCGAGCGGCGGGTGCGCCGCACGACCCGATATACACACCTGCAACAACAAGACATACACCGTTAGCAGCGGCCCAAGGTTTACGAAAGCGAGCAAGAGAGAGCGAGCGAGCAAGTGACACGCGTGCTCAGACCCACGCACTGGCACGTGGAACTCCTCAAATCCGCTCAAATTGGCCTCATCCCCCCACAGCCCCTCTCCCAACCATAGTTCCCAGACTCCGAAAATCCGTTTCCGCAAAAACGAGAGAACAAAAGCAAAGAGGCGTTAATCCGGCCATCCCCCTCTCCCTCGTCTCCCCCAGGGCCGCCGAGCGGGGCCCCGAGGGGGAGGGAGCGAAGAGAAGGGAAGAGATCGGGGAGGTCTACCCTCCACGGCGCAGCGAGCGTGGCGTGGCGCTAAGCCCCACCGACCGACGAGGGAGAGAGGGAAGGGCAGCGGAGAGCGAGAGAGAGGAGAGTAGAGGGGGAGCGGGGCTGAGCCGCGCAAAGCCCAGGAACAACCCGAGTGCTACTCCCAAGTCGACAAGAAAACGACAACTGGATTAATTAGGATCGGAGGAAAATGTTGCGAGAAAGACGAATCCGTCATCAGAGCCATCATCATCATCCTCATCATCTTCGTGCGACGCCGGGGTCGTTGGTATTGAAACATGCGAGGGCAAAGGCCCGCGCCGCCGCAAACAAATGCCTCAATCAGTACAGTACAGACGGAGCCGCCCGCCCCAACGTGTGCGACCATTTCGCGCCAAATCGGCTGAGGTACGTACTATTCCCTCCCCCCTCCTTTTCCCTCCCTTCCTCTCTCTCCCACTCGACCACCCGCCACGCCCCACCCGACGTCCGCGGCGGCGTACAGCGCGGGGTTCACGGCCAAAACCAAACGCGCGCGGCGGCGGCCGCCGCCGTGGCGGAGGTAGTGGTGGTGGTGGGGCCCGTGGTGGGGCCCGGCAAGCAGCCCGACGCTCGTGTGGCCCGAAGAGCAGGCCGGACGCGTCGGGACGGACGCCCGCCGCGGCGCCTGCTGCCCGCAACACGCAGGACTCCCAGCCGCCGCCGCCGCGCCTGCCGCGCCGCTCCGCGCAGCGCACCGTGACCCGACTCAGGGCCATGTCATCTCAAGGACGGCGGTAGAGAGCGGCCGCCCAGAGAAGTACCGACCGAGGCAGAGGCGGAGCAGAGCGAGGACAAACAGGGCCTTCAACGAGAACGCGGCGTGGCGAGGTGAGGCCAGGAGGCGAGGCCCGAATGCGGCCGCCGCTAATGATGAGATATCGCCCGGCCACGTATTGTCTCAAAAACCGGGTCCGGAGGGTGGCCCTGCCGCGAGTGAGGGCGGCATTCCTCCTACCCGGCCCCAGGAGGAGGGACGGCGACACAGAGAGAGCGAGCGAGCGAGAGAGAGAGAAACTGGATGGGAGTACAGCCACAGCCCGCAAGGAAGACAAGGAGGAGGGAACAAAGACAAAAGCGAACAACATCATTTCAGGATCGGGCGGGATCGCCCGGCTGGCCCCCGGACCTCTACGCCCCTCCTGGCCGGGACTGGCCAGAATGGCATGAGCAGTCAGCGAGGCGGGGCGGGGCGGGGCGCGCGGCGCGCACCAGACAGGACACAGACGGCTGGCCGTCCAGCCGACCCCGACTCATGGCCCGAGCTTCACCGCGATGGCGCCCCGCCCCGCCACACAGGACACTCGCACGCTTTCTAATCTTGCACCATCGCCCCCCCCCCACTTACTTCTTCTCCCCTTACCAGGCCCCGCCGCCGACCATCAAACGCGGTAACGCCCGGGTCATCTCCAGAAAATGCAAGGCGCCTGAGTTTAAAAGCAGTCCGGACTGCTGCAGCGGCCCGAGACTGCACGTCACGCTACGCCGCGCCACGCCGCGCCACGCCGCGCTACGCTGCGCCACGGCGCGACGGCGTCGTCCAGGGCCGGAAACAACAGCAAGGGCCACCTCAAGGACAGTCGGGCACTTATCAGCTGAACAGTCGAGGGGGTATTTGTGAACATCCAGCATCGCACCAAGCAGGCAGCAGGGGGAGAGAAGTCGGCGTGCAAAGAGTTTACCAGGGGCCCTCTCCCTCCCTCCACATCACCGACTGTTGAAATAATTTAGGTATTTGTGAGAGAGGATGCAATTTGTGCAGCAACAGCCACAGGGCAGTCCGGTTCGTTCGTCGGCTGCGGTCATAATGCAGACAGAAAGGCCAAGACCCGAGGAGAGCCGACGGCAGAGGGGAGTCCCCGCCCCCCTCCGCCCCGACCGGCCGAGCAGCAGCAGCAGCAGCACCGAGCCAGCCAACGAAACACGCTTTCGCGCGCGGTCACACATGAAAACAAGACCCCTCCGGACTTTAGTGGATCGCCCAAGGTCGCAAATCATGTTCTCGTTGGCGCGGGCCAAACAAAGGCGGCCCGCCCCGCCGCTTACGCCCCTGCGGGGTCCTGCGGGGTCCTCCCGGGGCCCTCCGCTCCGCCCCGCCCCGCCCCCCGTGAGGCCCAAGGGGTCCGGCGCCGCCATTTTCCTCCACTCTTTGGTATTTAAAAGAGCCGGCGCGGCCGACGGCGGCGGGTGGAGCGTGGAGCGCCCCGAACACACCAATCAATTGGCCCCCAATCACTTCACTTCACCTGGCCGCTAATTTTCCGAGAGCGTCAGTCAGTCGAGAGGGAAGTGGTGGTGGAGGAGGAGGATAGCGGCGGCAGGCAGCAACACACCACCACACCACCACGCTCGACACACGCCGGCCATTTCAATTACTTTTTCCAGCAAGGCGAGCGAGGGGGACCACAAAAGTGAGGCAAAAACGCTGGCTGCGCGAGTATTGGCAGGGAGAGGGGGAAGGACACGTTAGGTCCTGCTTGGGAAACAACCCGCCCCATCCAGAGCAGCAGCCGGGCCCGGGGACCCATCACCAGCCAGTGTTATGCTAATCTGCCCCCTTTCTCTGTCGCACACAGACAAGAGCGCCCGGGCCCGGGCTGGATGCCCCACAAACGGACAATATGCTCCCCGATCAAAAGGTATGGAAGACGGACG
>NW_026267424.1:47303-52139 GCF_000697945.3 Frankliniella occidentalis | reverse complement strand
GGCCCAAGTTCGCTCACAGAACTGGAGCCGAATAATGGAAGGCAAGACGGAGGAAACGCGGCGGACGGAAGGGGAATGATGTGAGGGTGTAGTGGGTGGGGGGTAATTTTCGCCGTCGCTCTCATCGCCGCGTCGCCATGTAATTGAAAATCAATTACGAGCGTCACCCTGGCGTCGTCGCCCCTGACGGGGGATGGCAATGGCAGGCGGCCCCGGCCTGGCCTGCCCTAACTGGCTGGGGTGCCGGGCGCGGCCGGCGGCGGCGGTCGGGGTGCCTATGAGGGGTGAGAGGGTTGGGAGCGACGTCCGGGAGAGGCAGACAGGACATGCCATCGCGCACAGAGAACAAGACAAGACGTTGGGTCGCGCACGACGGCAAAGCGGTCGGTTTTTGTGATGAGCATGGGGTCCTTCGAGGATATTTGAGCAAAAGGGGGGGAAAATGAGTGGTGGTCTGGTCGGCTGGCGCCGTGCGGAGGGGGTGCAGCGAGGGTGGAAGTTGGGGTGGGGTAGGGGTTGTTCGGCCCCTCTCGTGATGTGGGGTGGCCAGGGGCTGGGATTGCGTGTGCAATGGGGGTTGCCTGGCTCAGCCCCGGCTCGCCGGCGCCAGGTCGACGACGCCATCGCCCGCCCTCGCCCCGACTCACCCCATACCGAACCGCAGTCACGCTGGCTTTTATATGGAAGCCTCGACTACTCATCGCATCGCACTGACTCAGACAACCCGCCGTGACATCGAGGGGACCTGTCCGGTCCAGTCGCCGTCATCGAAGCACGCTAGAACTTCCACGACTATGACTGTAATGTAATGGTACCCCGAAGCACGGAGTAACGACAATGGCTGTTCTATATGTCCGCCGCCAGAGCGCACCACCGGCCGGTCCTGCTCGCTGTCCAGGCTCCCGCCCCTTCCCCCTTCCCCCCGTCCCCAACCCTAACCCAAAAACCAAGTAAACGGCCCGTATGGCGCCTCTGAAAGCCGGTAGTTTTATTTTAAATGTTCCATCGGGCTGTCTAATGTATATTGTCTGGAAAAGTTTACGAAAAAGTAAATTATATTTCTCTGACGCTTGATGCTGTTCTTCCAGTAGTGCTTCAAAATTTGTTGTGAATCAAATTGTTTTGATCTTGGGGTTTTGCTTTTCGTTTTATGCAAATGACTAGCAGACGATTTTTTTCTGCAACGCTCAGTGTGTTATTGGTACTTGGTACCCCACTGATTCTTATGACAACCATTCTTTTTTTCCAGGTTGTCTAGCGTAAACCCTGAAAGGGTTCAAAGTCCGAGATGACGGGTTATGACACGTACCTCCAGCTGAGTGACACCGCGACAGTGAAGCTCTAGAAGTGTTTGCACAGTGCTCCATAGCCTCTCAACTACGATCGCTCCTTCAGAATTATTGAATCTTTTAACCATGACCTTAGCTGAAAAATATGTGGGACTCAGCAAATCCCTAAGAATATCATTCAAAAATTGCGGCTATATTTTGAGGTAGATATTTTAGGCATGAAGTACACCTTTTTAATTCAATTTAAGACATACTTTAATCCCTATAAATCTTTTGCTGACATGTTTCTCTTCTTTTATTGCTCTACGTCATGTTGATTTCCATCTTTTTTGCAGACCTGGAGCTGGTACCGGGTTATGGCTTATACCATTGATTCCAATGGCACTCCTCGTCAGCACAGTAAAGCAGATATTAAGGAATGAGGCAACATTATCACATGTGTATTTTGCCTCAACAGCTGTTAGCTGTGGTCTTCTTGTCACAACATTAATTTACCTCATGAGATTCATGCCCAGTTATGGCCATCGCATTGGAAATTTTCTCTTTGCAATACCAGCTATTGGAACACTCTTATTTTTGCTCTACACTCAAAGTGGTAAGAATTGTTTGTACTTGTTCTCATCGAGTTACCTATTTCCTGAACAGTCGTATTTCTTTTATGGATGTTCTTGTCATTGACACAGTATTTTGTGATCTGCCATTTGAGATTTCTTTATATTGGGTATAGGAGACTTACAAATGTATTGGGTTTTAATTTTTCCAGTCTATGGTAACAGTTATCATGATCTGAAAAGAGAAAATGCATGGTTTAGGAAAAGTTGTGGTATGACAAAATCTGCTCATATCTTCTCAGGTGAGGGTTTTAAACTCTTTGTTTCTTTAGTGTGCTGTTTGGTTTTGTTTTGCATCCAAATAACAGATTTCTTTTTAAAGTTAATACATCATTATTGATTGGTTGTTTAGTTTTCTATGTTGTTTTGCACTAGTTAAATCTTTTTAGCCATCTCATGTTTATCTGGGAATCTTTATTTTACTGCCTATTTTGAACCTTAGGTCTGCAGTTCAGCTTTGCACCAAAATCTACCTTAAACAGCTACTGCTCACTCCAATGAAGTTCCTTTTTTTTTTAACCCATTTTCCTTTACTTTTCAGGTTTTGTTTTAAGTCTTCTTGGTGGAATAATGAGCACGTATGGAATTCTTGCGGGATTACCCACCCTTCTGACTTTGGCTCCAGCTTGCTTTTCTATTGGAGAAGCAGTTGTTGTTATTCATTCTCTTATAATATTTCTGTATAGCTCAGCTATCAACGTATGTCATATTGCATTTTCTCATGTTTCACTAATTGCTGATATGGATGTATCATATGAGGCTGCTACTGTGATTCTTCAGGTATGTCAATTTACTTTTTTCATTATAATAAGTTCTTTGGAATTGTTCTATCTAATTTAGAAAGTTTAATGCCATTGTGTCTATCTTTTTGTTCTTTCAGGTTGGCATGGTATTTGTGCTGCTTATGCTAGCAGCATTGGTTTCCCTTCCTATATTGAGAGAACCCCCGCAGTTTTTTATTGTTTTAAGTACAGCTATTCTTGGCACTGTGGTTTCTTTACACGGATTGTTGGGTGGAAGCCCTATATTATGGATTCTTGTCAATATTACTCGAGACCAAGGCACTGTAAGTTTAATATCTTTCTAGTTATCTACTCGTATTTTATCACTTTCACTGCACTAAACCTGTTTTTTCTTTTATTTAGTTTAACATAATATTAGCTTGGGTTTTATTGACCATCCTCGCTGTCGTTACTATTTACCTTCAAGTATCACATGAAAAAAAGGCCACAACTGCTCAGCGCAAGGTGTTTCATATTTTGGCTGTTGTTGTATTTGGATCTGGTATCTTGTGGACACCTGATATTCTATATCTAGCAAGTGGAGTAATTTTTGCATTATTTCTTGTGGTTGAGGTGAGTAGATCAAATCTCATAATTTGTAATTTGTGCTCTTTTCTATCTACATCACCTACATCTACACATTCTTTTAAAAATTTAGGCATCAAGAATTTTAAATATTCCTCCACTTCATGAAATTTTAAAAAATGGTTTTATTTTATATGGTGATGAGAAAGATACACTCATTGCTCTAACACCCCTCTACCTACTGACTGGTATGGCAGCGCCTCTTTGGCTAACACCTTTGGATGATATACCTATTGCTCCATCGCAATTATTGCCATATATGGCAGGGCTACTTTCAATTGGTGTAGGAGACACAGCTGCGAGTTTTGTAGGTTCTAACTATGGAAAATGGAAATGGGAAGGTACAGAGATGAAAATACTTCAATGAAGTTTTATTTTGTTGTTTTACCTGTTAATTGCATGTTGAAAGTCTTCTGTACTTATTTCAGGTTCCAATAGAACTATAGAGGGGACGCTGGCATGCTTTTTGTCTCAAGTTTTTGTTGTCCTGCTTCTTGTACAGTATGGTAAGAAATTTCTCACATTCTTTGTGGGGTTTTACTTGTGTTCATTTTCTAGCTGTAACATATTTTCCTGTTTACAGATGTACTACCTAGTGACATATTGTCTCTTGTTAGAACTTTTGCTGCCGTTGGTATTACAAGTCTCATTGAAGCCAAAACTGATCAAGTAGACAATATGGTTCTTCCTTTGGTTCTCTACATCCTAACTTATTAAGTGAATTTCCTACGGCAAACTGTAAAAATATTGTAGTCAAGAGAACAGTTATTTATGTCTCTGATTAAACGTAAATCATTGATTACTGTACCAAACGATTCCATACATCAGATATCTAGTCAACATCATGTGTACTCTGTATCACCTTTAGGTGAATTCCACTATTTTAGAATCACTGGGAGAAAAACAGCTTTTTGTTTTTGATGTGGAATAATTCTTTTACTGCTATTATTGAAGCAGAATATTTGCTATCTATTTTTATTTTGTGTGTGTGGTAATCTGTGATATTTATATTTCTTCCTGACACATTGCATTCTCAGTTTTTTGCCCCTTTCAGAGTAAAATTTGTTACTGTTGAGAATGTTTGCTCCCATTGAGCTAAGCAAACGCACTAAGCCCTGCAAACAGTGTGCTAGCGTGAAAGGCACAGCGGTTTTCGTCCTTTGCCTATTTTCCTTTAACTTCGTCCCTCTTCTCTAGATCTTTTTTTGGCAACTGTATCTTTACTCAATTGAGTTGTAACCCAGCTGTGATCAGCTTATATTCCAATGTATTTGGAAAATTTGAGAAATATTATTTATGTTAACATTCCAATTTTTGGTTTGTTTATGTGTACAGATTGTTTAATGCTTTGTCTTTTTAAAATGGTTAATATCAATTTTCATTGAGAATATTTTTGATTGAAGGTACTGTTTGGACTGTGAATTAGATATGATTGTCATGAAGCAATATAACTTGTTAGTCAAAAATGTGCAGTTGTTGAAATATTTGTTCATCTATCAATACTTTGCTTAAGGATTGGTCTCAGTACCTACCTGTGAATAAATCCAAATGTGTTTACTAGTCCATTTT
>NW_026267424.1:38580-39413 GCF_000697945.3 Frankliniella occidentalis | reverse complement strand
CCAGCTCTCGTGCGCTGTGCCGTCGCACTTATCAGATCTGCGCGCCGACAGAGCTGGACTGCAACAAATAAACAAATATTGACTCGGAGTCTCGTGCATCAAAGTCACTGCAAAAAAAGACAGAGAAAACGACACGTAGTTTGGGTACGTAGAAACCTAGAAGAGGTGGTGGTGTCGCCATGCAACATTACAGCCAGCCTGGCGCGGGCCGTCGAACGAGGTTACGGCGTCGCGATTAAACCCGCTTAAGCTCGCTACTGGAAAATGGCGATGATGCCACGTGACACGTTATCCTCGACAATCACCCCCTCCTGCTCCGCGTTAGCGTTGCCTCTGTGATGTAGGAAATTGCATCGGTGGCGCGGAGCGGCGTGGCCATAGTTGGAGTTAGCCCCGCCGCGCCGAACCCCACCCCGCCCCGCCCTGCCCCGCGGCCCCCTTGGGACGCTCACCCCCCTTTCGCTAATGCGCCATCGTGTATTGGGCCGCCGTGCCCCGTCCCCAGCTCGCACCGAGCGCGCGTGTGTCGGCGGACTGTCATTGAGTTACCCCTGTGATATTCATACCCCCCCCCCCCCCCCTTGCCCAATTTTGAGATAATTTTATTGCAGCAAAAAGCTGCGTGGGTTGTTACGAGACCGATCAATATCGTCCACCAGATACATTAACTAAACCTAGAAACTATTTTCTCCGAGGTTGTTGCAGTTTTTCTGAACGGTGATCGAGTGTTACTTACATATTGGCGGGGTAATGTCGAGCTTCGCGTTGAACTGGATGTTCTTTGGCACGGCCTTTAGTGTCAGCTCATCTAAGGACTGAGGACACGGAGGTGC
>NW_026267424.1:38210-38530 GCF_000697945.3 Frankliniella occidentalis | reverse complement strand
CGAACCGAGGAACCGAACCGAGGAACCTTGCCGCCAGCAGCAGCAGCAGCGGGAGCGCGGCCGGGCCGGCGGCCGGCGGGGCCCCGGGGTCGGCCGCCGCTCGCCGCTCAGCCCCGCTCTTGCTCGGCGTAACCCGAGCTGCGCGCCCAAAGCAGTCGAGAACTTCCCCCTCCTCCCTGGCGGGTCCAGGACGGTCCCGACCCGACCGCACAGTACCGACCGGTCAGCCGGAAACACGCCCCAAAAAATAAAAGCAGCAGAAGCCGACCGGGCCGACGGCGAGGAATTCAGCAGTGGACGCGTTACGAACGCAGGCGGCG
>NW_026267424.1:36283-37787 GCF_000697945.3 Frankliniella occidentalis | reverse complement strand
CAGAGCAAGAAGAGCTTACGCTTACGTCAGATGTATTTGCGAGGGAGATTGAGATCTGTCAGTTTACGTCTGAAAAGAAGGAGGCCGTCTGAAAGAACGAGAGAGAGACAGTTGACAAACACGAGTAACGTGCAGAGAATTAATTTTTCAGCGGCCTGCTAAGGTGTTCTTCCCTGACATGAGCTGATGTGTACCAACCACCCTTCTGCTTAGAAAGGCCAGACCAGTTACAAAAATTGCCCTTTTACTAAAATAAGTATCTAGCTTTGATTCAAGATGAAGCACATTCAACAAGTCGTGAGTAGAGGCAGTCTTTTTAAATTTTAAAAACTCTCTCTTATAGTATCTAAACGGCGGAGTTGAACGCACACACGCATTTTAATTTAGTTTTAGTTTTTTCACCCAACTTCTTTTATCATACTTTGATGAGAGTTAGCAGGATTTCCACGAACCGTTTCGGTGGGGGGTGAATCACGTAAGCCGCAGAGAGCAGGCGATTTCTGATCTACGAAACTGGAAGCCCTCCGAGAGCACGGGCGGCAATACTACTGATAAGACGATCCCGACATCGTGTTTTGCAAAACGAGAGCGATCGTACTTAATGTAGGCCTAAGTTGAAACGCGTGTGTAGAATGGGAAAACAAAGGGAGAATTTTCCACCATAAAAAATATATGTAACATAATGCAAGAACATTAAAATTTAGCAGTTCTTCGTACTGAGCTTAAGTATAATGTGTTATGCGCCGTACAGTGCATGGTAGACAACTGAGTTTTGGGAGCATAACAAAAACTACACCATAGAGAATGAACTTCACTCTAAATGGGAAAGATCATTTTTCTATACAGCGGGGATGCGTTCTTAAGCACATCTCAAATAGGTGCAAATTTGTTTCTGAAAAGTTTCATTTTGTACCTAGCGCATCAGTACAAATAACGTTTTTTGTTGTGTTTGTGTCTAGTTAAGAGAGAGGCAAGTTTGCATCTATCACTATTTGAAATGTGCTTAAGAACGCATCCTCGCTTGATACAAAAGTGTCCTTTCCAACTTGGAGTGTAGTGCATACAGGAATACAGGGTGTCACTGTGTCACTGTCCCTGTATATTGTTGGGATGCATGCTCTCTTGATATCTGCATTTTGCACGGGTTTGATTGCTGAAAGTTTTAGGAGAACGCGTCCAGCCCTATTTTCCCCCGATAAGTGACCTGACCATCACGCATCACGATGCATTACGATTACGCATTTTGACTCGCGGTTCACCACCCTAATCCCCAATCAAACGCCCATTTAAATTAATCGTTTCGAGATGGCTTCCCACGACTTTCTTTTTTCCTCTGCCTGCTCAAAACATATCCGGATGGGTAATCCTTCGCTACGACTACACAACTTACTATCGTGATTAAAACTTTGTGAAGCACACGTTCGTGACGACGTGTGCAGGGGTGAGAGGTGAGGGGGGGGGGGGCACCCCTCTCACCTCTCATCTGGGCAGGTGGCGGCCTGGC
>NW_026267424.1:34549-36233 GCF_000697945.3 Frankliniella occidentalis | reverse complement strand
CCCTCGGCTGGGCCGCGCTGGGGTGAGAGGGACCGGACCACTGGCACCCAGCTTTTCACTTTGCGTCCTTTCATATGCCGCTCGCTTTCCCTCCTGCTTCCCTCTCACCTCCCCTCTCTCGCCCCATTTGCTATTGTCTTTCGCTCCTCCTCCCCCTCCCCCTCTCCCTGGACAGACGGACGGGCGGTAGCGGTGGACCGGACGAGTAGGGGGCGCCCGTGCGACCCCTCTCACCCCCCCCCCCTCCCGTTTCCTCCAACATCAGACCAAAATGCAGCGCGTGCTGCGCGACGCGTACGTGATTCTGTGGCCCATGTTACATGGACAAGGACTTTAGTGGGAGGAACTCAAGTTTTAAAACCATGTCGCCACGCCACACCTGAGCCCTGAGTAAGCGTATCTTGCCCAAGAAGAAACTGGAAACAAAATGTGTTTGGCTTAATTAATTAGTATACATAACTCCGAAATAATGAAAGGTAGAGGTTTTGAAATGACTATCATTGTCACATTTATTCGTGTGTGTTCCAATTTACGACGCCTTTTGTTTCCTCCATAATAGTCATTGTCAAAGAGGCATCAGGGCAGGGGCCTTCGTTTGTCCAGCGACTTTATCGGAAGGGTTGATGATGACTCGCGCGGCTGGCTCGTGCGAGGGATTTCTTCTGGCATATAAATCCCAGTGCCGAGGGCCAAGCGCTGGGGGTGCGGCCGACGGCCTATCTCCACCGCCACAGCCCGCAGCAGCGGCAGCAGCAGCGCCTGAGAGGCGAGGCCGCCTACCCGCCTCGCCTCCGAAATCCGTTACGTCCCACTTGCACTCGATGAATCGAAATCGGACTCCCCTTCCGCCTTCGCTCCGCCGCCATCCGTTCCTTTCAAGGTGCCATAACGACCATTACTGGCGACAAGCGTCTGAGAATGGGCGCGGAGCGAGGGGGTTGGGGGTCGTGAAGATGGGCCGTGTTGTGGTAGGGGGCGGCGGGGGCGGCGGCGGGCCGGGGCCAGCGCTCGGGTCGGGACCCCATATGCGCCGCTCTGCCGCCTCCACATCTTTCAGAGGCGCGCGTTATCCTCGGCAGGGCAGGGCAGGGTGAGGTGCGGCGCTTTCATGGAGTGACAGGGAGGCAGTCCGGGGGGCGCTGGGCGCTGGGCTGGAGGGCAGTAGTATAGAGTTGAGTCTATTATGTGGTGATCGTGTCCCCCTACCTGTTGGAGTGGCCCTGCCGCGCCCGGCCCCGCCCCGACTGGCCCCAGCCGCGCTGCTCCGCCCCGCCCCCCTCCACAGCAAGACCGCCCCATCCACCGCCCCCGCCGCCCCCTGCCCCGCGCGGGCGGAGGGACCGTCGCGACGCTGGATCGCTCGCTCCACTCCAGCAGAGCCGCACAGAGTCGCACACGGGCTGCACACTCCTCAGCGCGCGGCGGCCCAGCACCGAGGACGCCTCCGGTCACCAGGACGCCGACGACGCCCTGAGCCTGGGGCCGGCAGCGGGGCGCTAGCGCGGGCGCCAGTGGATGGAGGCGGCCCGGCCCGCGGCCCAGGCCCCCAAGCCCCAGGGCGACCCCCAGGGCGGCGAGCCCCCCTCGGCGGCGGTGGTGGCGGCGCGGCCCCTGCAGGACCTTGGCGCGCAGGAGATAGATGCCTCAGCACCTCGCAGGTAAGTCCGCTCTGAGGCTCACTGGC
>NW_026267424.1:28839-34499 GCF_000697945.3 Frankliniella occidentalis | reverse complement strand
TTATCAGTCTTATATTAAACTCCTTCCCAAAGCTAGAGTTTACATTGGACATACATAATAACTGCAATCTACATCATACAAAGATTGTTGTCAGTAAAATAATTCTTAGTTAACTAAATCTTAAAAACCTACAGCTTTTCAGGTACATGTACATTCAGAATTGAATCACAGTAATACACGCCTTATGCATTGAATTCTGGCAGTATAGGAGGGCATGTGCACACTAAATGCTTGTCTCCATATAAGTCATCTATCCGTCCAACACTGGGCCATATTTTGTTCTCTGCTCGTACGAATGGCTGTAACAAAATAATGCTGTGTTAGGATTTCAGCAACAGAATTAAAACATCTTTCTGTGAAATTGATCATTGTATCCTTACCGCTGGAAAAGCTGCTTGCTCTCTTGTGTATGGTCGATCCCACTCACTATTAATAACTTGCATCTGGGTGTGAGGTGCCATTTTCAGTGGGTTGATTCTGGTATCCATACGACCCTCTTCAACTTCTAGGATTTCTTGCCTAATGGCTGTGAAATTTTAATGTTAGTTAACTTAATTTGACTAAAACTGATTCTATGATATTCATTAAAATTAAAGAACTTACAGATAAGTGCTTCACAGAATCTATCCAGCTCCAGTTTATCTTCTGATTCTGTTGGCTCTATCATTAAAGTACCTGCCACAGGCCATGACATTGTTGGAGCATGGAATCCTGGAATAAGATGATCGTAAGTATTAGTCTAAAGGTGTGAATGTGTATCAATTTTCTGTATTAAGCTCTCTGTGAATGGGAAAAAACTTCAAGGTCTGAAAGTTAAAATTTTTAGATGGCCGGCCTCACATCTTGTGCTTTTTTTCAAAAGCAAGATGGTGACTGACGAAGCCAGGCGATCCACAAATATCAGAAAATCATGAAATACAAATGGCATATTGTGAGTTGTTATTTTCTTTACCATAGTCCATAAGTCTCTTCGCAATATCTACAGCCTCAATTTTTGCAGTTTTCTTAAATTCACGAACGTCAATGATAAACTCATGAGCACAAAGGCCTGTTGCTCCTCTGAACAAAGTTGAGTAATGACCTTCAAGTTTCTTACTCATGTAGTTTGCATTCAAAATTGCTACTTGTGTTGCCTTTCTCAGTCCCTGAGGACCCATCATCTGTAATAAAAGAAGCATATCTAAATTAGAATTTGTTGTGAAAAGTTGTTTAAGTTCCACTGGTTTGCTGTTAGTTGAGTTCAACCTTTATGTATGCCCATGATATAGGAAGAATAGCTGAAGATCCATAAGGAGCAGCACTCACTACTCCAAATGACTTTGCATCTTCACCCATATCAGCCATAGGATTAATAACAGGGTGACCTGGTAAAAATGGAGCAAGGTGTGCTTTCCTGTAAAATATAAAATATTTCTTGAAAACATTTAATTTTTAGACAATATTATGATGAAATTCTGGGTCATTTAAACAGTATTTAAAAGTGACATCATTTTATTAACTTACACTCCTATAGGTCCCATACCAGGACCACCTCCACCATGGGGAATGCAGAATGTCTTGTGCAAGTTCAGATGTGACACATCAGATCCGTAATCACCAGGACGACAAAGGCCTACTTGAGCATTCATATTTGCACCATCCAGATAAACCTTGCATTAAAAATTGAATTATGTTTATTTTATGAGTTTGAAATTTTAGATATTGCAATTGGCTGAAGCTGAAATTCACCTGGCCTCCATGTTCGTGGACTAGTTTGCAGACATCTGCGACAGTCTCTTCAAACACACCGTTAGTGGATGGATATGTTATCATCAGGCATGAGAGATTTTTGCTGTGCTCCTCAACCTGCAACATGTATTCAATTAATATTAAACCCCTTTATTTCTAAAATTTTAACCAGAAAAGTGAACTAGAGCCAATTTTACCTTTGCCTTTAGGTGGCCCATATCGATTAAGCCGTCTTTGTTAACATTTATCGGCTCCACCTGCATACCCGCCATTTGTGCAGATGCAGGATTTGTCCCATGGGCAGATACAGGGATCAGGCAAATTTTCCTATTACCATCACCATTGTGCTCATGATAGCTTTGGATTGCTCGCAGACCAGCATATTCTCCTTGTGCTCCACTGCAAAGTGAGAGGACAGCTTCAGACAACGTGCTTCCTCTAGTCCTCATTATATTCCATAACAGTATGTGATACAATTTCATTACCTGTTGGGCTGGAACGATATCCGGTCGTAGCCGGTGACGGCGCAGAGGTCGTGCTCCAGCTCCTGGAACAGTTGCTGGTAGCCCTTAGTCTGAGACACCGGTGCGAACGGGTGGATGTCAGTGAAGTGGCGGAAGCTGCACGGCATCATTTCCGTTGTGCCGTTGAGCTTCATGGTGCAAGACCCGAGCGGGATCATGGAGTGGACCAGTGACACGTCCTTGTTCTCCAGGGCCTTCATGTAGCGCACCAGCCGAGCCTCGGAGTGGTGCGAGTTGAACACAGCATGAGTGAGGAAGGGAGATGTGCGGCGGAACACGGACTCCTTGATGCTGCCCTTGGACACCACGTCGTCCTGGGACATCAACTAGACAAAGGGTGACGGTCAGTCTGCGGTCATTCCCCGGATATGTATTTCCACTGATTCTGTTTGCACTCACGCCCTCCACAGTGTCGTCGCTGCCGAAGACAGCGAGGAGGTCCTGGACGTCGCTTAGTTTGACGGTCTCGTCCAGGGAGACGCCCAGGCATCCGTCATCGAATGAACGGAGGTTGATTTGTTTCGCAGCCGCCCGGCTGACCACCTCACCCTGGGAGAGCTTCGGGCGCACCTTGAGCGTGTCGAAGAAAAGGGGGTTGAGCACCTGGTTGCCGCTGGAGCGCAGACCTAGGGGGTGGAGCAAACGAGGTGAGCAAGTTGACGAACCAAGTGTGAGAAAACGAGCACGGACCACACGGCCACGGCACCACTTACCGGCCGCCAGCACGAGCGTCATGTTGTGGATCTTGAGCGCGATGTCGCGGAGCCCGGTCGGGCCGTGGTACACGGCGTACATGGCGGCCATGTTGGCGAGCAGCGCCTGGGCCGTGCAGATGTTGGAGGTGGCCTTGTCCCTGCGGATGTGCTGCTCGCGGGTCTGCAGCGCGAGGCGGTAGGCGTCGCCGCCGTTGGCGTCCCTCGTGACGCCGATCATGCGGCCGGGCATGAGCCGCACCAGCGACTGGCGGCACGCGAAGAAGCCGGCGTGCGGGCCGCCGTAGCCCATGGGCACGCCCATGCGCTGCGCCGAGCCCACGGCGATGTCCGCGCCCATGTCGGAGGGCGGCCGCAGCAGCGTCAGCGCCAGCAGGTCCGTCGCCATCACCACCAGGGTCTGCGGGAGGCAGGGAGGTGCGGCAGCGTTAGAGCAAGAGCCCAGGCGTGGTTTTAAGGGGATGGGGGCTGCGGTCAGCCCCAGGAAGCCGCCCGTGAGGTAAGCAAATCGCTGTATGCAACCCCCAAATCACATCGACCCCCCTGTCAGCCCACCTGAAACCTCGCTTACCCCGTTGTCGTGTGCCTGGTCGACGATGGCCGTGAAGTCGTGGATGTCGCCGTTGGTGTCCGGGTACTGGATGAGGACGCCCGCCACGTCCCGGTTGGAGAAGTCGGCCGTGTTGATGTCGACGACCTCGACGGTCAGGCCCAGCGCGTCGGCGCGCGTCTGCACCACGCCCACGGTCTGCGGGTGCAGCTGGTCGGACAGCACCAGCTTCCGCCTCTTGTTTTGCCTGTGGCGGGAAGCAACAAGAGTCTGTCAAACCTCTGCAGGAAGGAAAGTCGGGAAGGCAATGACGACGTCGTGAGCCTTCGGTCGTTTTGGTAGTTGTTGGGGTAGTCACCTGAAGCACAGGCTGAGAGCCTCCGCTGCCGCAGTACCCTCGTCCAGGAGCGAGGCGTTGGCGACCTCCATCCCGGTCAGGTCGGAGACCATGGTCTGGAAGTTGAGCAGGCTCTCCAGGCGGCCCTGTGCCACCTCTGGCTGATAAGGTGTGTACTGCGTCGTCCTGAAAACACCCCGTGCAGGACAATTACTTCCCCAATCCTCGCATCCCTCCGGCTCCTTCCCTTTGAAATGTCAGTGCTCTCGTACCAGCCGGGGTTCTCGAAGACGTTCCGCATGATGGCGTGGGGCACGCAGCAGTTGTAGTACCCCATGCCGATGTACGAGCGCCATATCTCGTTCTTTTCCGCCACCTGTCGGGCGCGCTCGATGAGGTCGTACTCGGCTGTAGGACACGGAAAACGCGGGCGTATGTATTAGTTTGGGTGACGTGATCAATGATTGCATCGCTAGAGACGAGGCGTTACGTGGGAGCCCACGCGTTCCGGACAGCCACCGACGGACAGTCGCTGACCCCGGGAGACTTGACCCCCTAGAGGGAGGGCGGCGGGCGGCGGAAAGAAGAGAGGGGAGAGTCGCGCAGTGGCGTAAAGATAATCAATCCACGGCCGCTCGAGTTCGGCTGCTTTGGTCGCCAACCGCGAGACACATCTTGCCCAATTTTGAGATAATTTTATTGCAGCAAAAAGCTGCGTGGGTTGTTACGAGACCGATCAATATCGTCCACCAGATACATTAACTAAAACTAGAAACTATTTTCTCCGAGATTGTTGCAGTTTTTCTGAACGGTGATCGAGTGGTACTTACACATTGGCGGGGTAATGTCGAGCTTCGCGTTGAACTGGATGTTCTTTGGCACGGCCTTTAGTGTCAGCTCATCTAAGGACTGAGGACACGGAGGTGCATTAGCGGACGTGGCATTTTTGAGCCATGGCGCGCAGGGGACGGAAAGGGCGGAGCTGTGCTTCTCCACTCCGACTCACCTTGTAGCCGATGAAGTCCAGCATCTCCTTTTGCTCGAAGTCCCTGGGGCCGATGTGCCTGGAGGCGAACTCGTCCTTGGGGAAGGCCTTGTTGCTCGCGGCCGAGCTGGCCGCCCGGACCAGGCGCAGCAGCGACAGACCCATCGGCGTCCCCGGGGCGGTCGCCATCGCCGTCCTCAGCACTCCGCACGCGCGTATCATCTCTAAGGTCTACTTGTTTTTCAGGGCTTGAATGTATGCTCTCCGTGTCCTCGCGGTCCTGCTCGGCCCCTTGCTCGCGCGACGCGGTGCTGCGTCCACCACTGACTGGCACCAGGTCGCGGCGCGCGGCTGGACCACGCCGCCGGCCGGCACCGCGGCCCCCGACGGCCTCCCCCTCCTCCCTCTTTCCCCCGCGGTAAAACAACAACCTCTCTATCGCTTTCCCACTTTCTTCTCAATGCCAGCGAGCGATTAGACGGCGGCGGCGCGCCAAGCGGGAGCTGCTTCCAAAAACAAGGGTCTGCGATGTGGGATAAGGTCAGGCCAGGGCCGACGACGCCCTCACCTCGCGTGGTGACGCATCCCCCTGGACCGACGACGGCCCCGCCCCCAGCCTCGCTCCAGTATCAGAGACCTCATCCTCGTGCCACTGCTCTCTGCCTCGTGCGTAAAACATTCCCCGGGGCCCGGGGCCGGGCCGTGGCACGTCGACGTCGATGTTTACTGATTGATTCTCTCGTTTTCTTGTTGACGCCCGGGCGGTGGTGTGGTGGCGGGCGCGGCGGCGGGGGCGGGTGCAGCAACAGCCAGCGTTTCGCAG
>NW_026267424.1:22420-22722 GCF_000697945.3 Frankliniella occidentalis | reverse complement strand
CGCTCCTTGCACACTAGCACTAGCCACATCCGGCCGCCTTCCCGTCAGAGTGGCGTCCGCCTGTACCCGCTGCCTGTCCTGCGTTCACTGCAGCCCTCCTGCCCTGCATTATTTGCACGAGGATTCGGCACAGTGTGCGCGCGCGCGCTCGCCCCCGTGCCCCCGCGTCCCGGTCCTCGCGGAGGGTCTAGTTGTGGGTCACGGGGTGCACTGTGAAAAATAGTCGTACAGGGTACGGGAAAATTTTCCATGACAAATGTCGTACACTTACCACTTAATTTGTAATTTAAGAGTATGACCTT
>NW_026267424.1:21600-22370 GCF_000697945.3 Frankliniella occidentalis | reverse complement strand
CGCAGGCGCTGCAGGAGGCGGGGGCGGGGGCGGGGGGCGCCTCGCGGTCGGCGTGTTGAGTAATCGCGTCCAAACACGCTGCTTGTCGTCAACGAGGGCGGCGCCGATAACCGTGCGGGGCCACCGCGGGGTCGCGCCATGGGGGGTCCGCCTTACGCGGGCGCGAGTTGTTGATAAGCAGGCACCCCGCGACCATTCGAAGAGGGGGCAGCGCAGCTGATCGTTTTAATTTGTGGGTCAAAATACGCGCTCCGCCCGCGCGCACTTGCTTAACTAGAGGTCAGCTCGCGGGGTATAGAATCAGCTCGGGCGATACTCCGTGTCGTCGAGGGAATGTCACCCTCCTCCCCCAACCACCCCCGGGGGGCCGCCGGGGCGCACGCCACGTGCGATCACGTCACAGGATTTGCGCTGATCCAGATTTTAAGCTCTCTTTTTTTTCCGTTCGTTTACATGCTATCAAGTGCCCGTGGGTAATAATAAACAACAATTACGTCACTGTGTTTTCATCACCAAAAATAGAATAGACTCTTCCGAAGTCGTGCGAAAAAATGCTTTGCTGATTTTTTTTTTCAATTTGACCTTGCTTACAGCAAAACTGACAAATCACGTCACGTTACATCCGGACAAGTGGCTGGCCGCCTGCTCCTCCTCCGCCCTTCCTCCAGCTACGCCGTTATCGAGCGCGCCCAGAGGAGTCGTGCCTGGGGCCAAAGCGGAGGGTGCAGCCGAACTTCCGTTACCTCGGACACCCCAGACTTCCTGCAGCC
>NW_026267424.1:19799-20098 GCF_000697945.3 Frankliniella occidentalis | reverse complement strand
ACACGGAGTTGAACACTTTAAAGCTCACAAATACCTACCTGGACACTTTAAAGAACACAACTACCTACCTAGTTCACAACCAACAGTTGACCACTTTACGTGTTGAAGTGTTGAACTCCTTATTTACCAGTGCAAATTAAAGATGAGGTGCCACTTTCCTGTCTTGGTCTGATCCATGGACATATAGCTTTTCAGATGTCACCTTTCCTCACTACTTATCGCTCCATATGACATACAACCGCGTGGGTCGCGGTCTTGGCTATAATGTGGTTAAGAAAGTTTCGCGAGAATTGGGCCCG
>NW_026267424.1:18413-19749 GCF_000697945.3 Frankliniella occidentalis | reverse complement strand
CCTTCTCTACCGCTCCCCCGACCCCGCCCCCTCGGCTCAGCTCGGCCGAGTCGGGGGAGAAAGGCGCGCGCAGTCCGCTCCGTACGTTCCGGTGACGGGATTTATGATATCAGAAATCAACCACCAAGAGTTATGACTTTTTCAGCCACGCGCGTGCGCGCGCCGCCCTTTTTACGCGTACGCGCTTGGCACTCGCACTCGCAGTCCACTCCAACCCTCAACCCTTCTACTGCTCCCCCTCTCCACTACCGTCGCCACATGAAGGTCCCCCTTCTCCTCTACCAGTCCACCGGCCACGTTCACCTGTAACGAGAGGTAGTTTCAGCTGTGCGGGTGCGGGTAGCACTCGCCTCCAGACTTTGAGCGTGGCCACATAGTGGTGTTGTGTCCGGCGGCTAGCTACAATGGTTGAACACGGAGTTGAACACTTTAAAGCTCACCCTGGACCTACCTGGACACTTTAAAGAACACATAACTACCTAGTTCGACACCTTAAAGTGCACAACCAACAGTTGACCACTTTACGTGTTGAAGTGTTGAACTCCTTAATTACCAGTGCAAATTAAAGATGAAGTGCCACTTTCCTGTCTCGGTCCGATCCATGGATACATAGCTATTCAGATGTCACCTTCCTCACTACTTACCGCTCCATATGACATACAACCGCGTGGGTCGCGGTCTTGGCTATAATGTGGTTAAGAAAGTTTCGCGAGAATTGGGCCCGGCAGACGTGTGGGATAAAGGGACTCCCCTTTGATCTTCCATCGGCGGTAGTCGGAAATGGGCGGGGGAGGGTAAGGCGGAGGGAGCAACAGGGTGAGCTGGATCGGGCCGGTGCCCGCCAGTTCGCCGCCCCAAACGGCCCCGCTCGCGCCCGGCCGCGTCGCGTCCCGCGTTCTCATGGGCCGTGTGCCGTGTGGAGGCGGATGGGAGACCCGAGGGAAGCATCTTTTGTACGGCCGGGAATAGACGTTGGACATGTGCGACACGTTTCCATGCGTGGGAGGAGGAAGGGCCCCTCTGAAGTGTAGGTGCGATAAGTGGAAGGGCGGGCCGTCGGGCCGTGCGGACAAGTAGTAGTAGTAAGAGTAAGTCTCGGAGAGGCAAAAGGGTGGGTGGGGGAAGGTGAAGCAGGGGAAGCTGTGGGTGGGAGGTCGCTGCTGGAGCCCTCGGCTGGGCCGCGCTGGGGTGAGAGGGACCGGACCACTGGCACCCAGCTTTTCACTTTGCGTCCTTTCATATGCCGCTCGCTTTCCCTCTTCCTCCCCTCTCACCTCCCCTCTCTCGCCCCATTTGCTATTGTCTTTCGCTCCTCCTCCCCCTCTCCCTGGACAGA
>NW_026267424.1:11331-11928 GCF_000697945.3 Frankliniella occidentalis | reverse complement strand
AGACGCTATGGCGATGCGCCCCGCCGGTGCTGCTGCTGCTGCGGCCATCCGAGCAAGGCTCCCGCGGCCGTCCATCCTGGGGCCCTCTCGGAGGACGCGCCGACAGCCAGCGATCACGATCAGCAGCCCTTTGTGAGATGCGTGCTCGGCCCGGACGGTGAGGGACAAGGAGTGGGGGACGCGGTGCCCGCCAGCCGCATACCCACCACCGACCCCGTACCTCCACCAACCACCACCACCATCCATCTACGGGGGGAGGTAATAATTTACCAAAGCGACGCTATGGCGATGCGCCGCGCCGGTGCTGCTGCTGCTGCGGCCATCCGAGCAACGCTCCCGCGGCCGTCCATCCTGGGGGCCCTCTCGGAGGACGCGCCGACAGGCAGCGATCACGATCAGCAGCCCTTTGTGAGATGCGTGCTCGGCCCGGGCGGTGAGGGACAAGGAGAGGTGGGGGGACGCGGTGCCCGCCAGCCGCGTCCCCCCACCGCACCCCGTACCTCCACCAACCACCACCACCATCCATCTACGGGGCGGAGAAGTAGGAAATCAGGTGTCAGTTTGTGGCCCTCTCCCCATGTCGTGCAGTGCCGCCGA
>NW_026267424.1:8557-10002 GCF_000697945.3 Frankliniella occidentalis | reverse complement strand
ACCCCCAGGGCGGCGAGCCCCCCTCGGCGGCGGTGGTGGCGGCGCGGCCCCTGCAGGACCTTGGCGCGCAGGAGATAGATGCCTCAGCACCTCGCAGGTAAGTCCGCTCTGAGGCTCACTGGCTGCGTATCAGTACGTGCCCATGTTCAGTAGTGAAGTGTCGCGCTCAAACTAGGGCGATCGGGATTACCCAGTTGTCGCCCTTTGCCCATCATATACACTAAAATCTTATGAACATTTAATTCATAGCTTACTAAGTTCTCTAAATATGCTCGGCCTACGCATCTTTTAATACGCCAGTACGAACTAATTTCTTCATACTGGCGCATTAAAAAATGCATAAGCTGAGCGTGTTTACAGAACTCAGTAAGCTATGAACTAAAATGTTCATAAGATTTTAGTGTGTAGTAGTTTTCACCCGAGTTTCTAACTAAGTCGTCAACTGGTCGTTTCGGATAAAAAGGTATGTGAGTGATTAGTAGTCCGGCTCATATTCCCGCCGAGCGGGCGCGAGTAGGGTAGACCCGCCAGCCCGTACCCTTGTACGAGGCGCGGCCTACGGCAGCGCAGCGCAGTGCCGCGTCAGGGGAGCCAACAAGACCCGTAAAGTCTTGAGTAGCAAATTTGCGGACAAAAAAAGAAAAGGTGTTGTCTCAATCTTTCTAGTTTTGTTCTTGATTATCCGTGTTACCACCAACTAGGGGAGGGGACTATCCAGAAAGTAGCTAAGAGCGTTCCAAAAGTTCAGTCTGAGGAAGCTTCCATAGCGCCTGGTAGGTGGTAGGTAGGCAACATCTTGCCTTCAGCGCATTCCTGTGCTGCGGTGTAGCCTACCCTGGGTATCGCAGGCGCCAAGCTCCCGAGACTTACTTTTTGGATGATCTCTAGGAACGCAAATATTGCCCTCAAAGAGTACAACCACGCATCCACGCCTGCTTAGTAGGCAACCGCTCGCGATACTGGTTACTGTTTATATCTTGCCTAATAGGCAGGCGTAGATGCAGCCCGCTAAACATTTCCGTAGGAACTTTTTTTTTAATTTTTTTTTCTTCCCAATTGATAACACGGGAGCGAACCGTCGACGCCCTCCGACCGCTCGCATGGACGCCCTTCCCGCTGCGTTAAAGTCTAATAAAATAAAAACACAGCAGGGTGATTGCTTCGTCATGACAGGATGTATCGGGTGAGCTTGAAACAATATCGAGGCGCCGCAGGATCGTTGTGTCATCTTTCCGCGCCTTGAACAATTTAGAATGAATTTGACAGGTGATGAAATTTTTGTTCCGCTAGCATCAAATGTTTACTGACGGAACAAATGCGCGCGATGGTCGTCTGGCCCTCTGCTGTTGTGACGCGACTAACTGGCGTCTGGGCCGGCAGTAAGAGAATCAGAGCGGCGTTGGACGGAACGGCATGACTGGACGCACACGAGAGGCGGGGCGGGG
>NW_026267424.1:6778-8507 GCF_000697945.3 Frankliniella occidentalis | reverse complement strand
TGGGGGTTGAAACACCCCTTGTGGCGGTATTCGTACTCGCGAGTCGGACGTGCTTAATATGAGAGCAGAACACAATTATCAGGACAGGACGGGGTGCATGTGCTTTCGCGCGCGCACACCCCAACACACACACACACACACACACACACACACACATAATACACACACATACATACGACTGATAGACGGGGCGAGTCAAAATGAAAGAACAACTCGACGCGTTGGCAGAGCCGGCCGCAGCCAAGAGGATAAACACGCACGACTTTTATCAGGGCGACGACGGGCTGCGGTGGGGCGGGAATTAAGAGCGGTGTCCATTATACGCACGGCTCGTGAATAGAAACAATGAGCGGAGCATTGGCCTGCTCCCCGCGCTGCCCCGTCCGAGGCCCTGCCGCTCGCCGATAGGCCCCCGGAGGCCTGCGTGCTGTCCGCCTCTCTGCTGCCGCCCCTCCGCACTCCCTACCTCAGGAGGAGGCCGCGCAGCAAAGACCTGGCGCTGCAATGATCCTTCGGAAGACTTAAGGGATCAACGACGGGGAATCGAGACGGAACCGGTCGAGTCGCAGCAGCCAGCAGCGGTGGTAGGGTAGAAAAGGGGACTAGGGCAGTGTGGTGGCGTCGCGAGTTCGAAAGTGCACCTCAACCATTATTACCAGCGCGAAGCGACCAAAAAAAATCAATCTCAAAATCTCTCAATCAGCAACAGTGATTTTGCCAAAAACACGAACACTGCTTTTATTGTCAGATTATTCAATTGATTGTCCATGCGTGTGCTTTGCTGATTGACCTCCCCGTCGTGTGTTTTGCAGGCGCCTTCCTCGTGCCGTACTGCATCATGCTGCTGGTTGGAGGGATCCCGCTGTTCTACATGGAGCTCGCCCTCGGCCAGTTCCACCGCAAGGGGTCCATCACCTGCTGGGGCCGCATCGTGCCTCTGTTTAAAGGTCAGTGGGTCCCCCCCCTCTCTCTCTCTTACTCACCTCTCACCTGTCTTGCTCTGTTCCAATGCATACCCTGAGGGGTGCCTAACTCCATAAAAATGTGTACACCGGATTACCAGATTGTAAAGATTACCAATGATTACCAATGATTACCAAAGATTACCAAAGATTACCAAAGATTACCTATGTATATTAGGTATGATCCACCTACATTCTAAATCGAAACGGCAATTTTTTGTTTCGAGAAAGATGAATTTTTGCGCAACTCTTTGGTAGTTCTTGATTCTTCATCATGCAAGTTACAAATTTGCATTCTCTGACTGGCCAAATCATGATTTTGTCCATGGGAGGGATGCAAAGTTGCCATATTAAACATGCTCGTTGGCATTTAGGCAAGATGTGCACAAAAATTCATATCTAAATCAACAAATTTGTCCTTTTAAAGGACCTCACGAATGTGAGGATTACCAGGGATTACCAGTGATTACCAGTGATTACCAAGTCTGTGTACACCTGGTTACCACAGTTGGGCACCCCTCGGCATACCGGCTCCTTGCCCACCTCCCCTTGCTTTGCCGCTCTCCTGTCTGTCTGTCTGTCTGTCTGTCTGTCTGTCTGTCTGTCTGTCTGTCTGTCTGTCTGTCTGTCTGTCTGTCTGTCTGTCTGTCTGTCTTCCCCCTGTCCCCTCTCGCCCTCTCCCCATTCTGGCGAGACCCTGAGCGGGCCGGATGTGCGGCGGGGCCTTCCAATGTTCTGCAGGAACTCAAGACCAGGGCGAAGATGGA
>NW_026267424.1:5332-6728 GCF_000697945.3 Frankliniella occidentalis | reverse complement strand
AGGAGGAGGAGGAGGCTGGTCTCGCGGGGCCTACGACGTCCCTTCCCCGCCCCTCCCCCAATACCACTTGCCGCCGGTGATGCCCTCCGGTGGCTCCTCCCCGATTGCCATCTTCACTGATTGATGTCATTAGGATCGCAACTTCCAATTTTCTCCCCTCTACCGGGTCATGCCCCCCCCTCCCTCACCCCCGGGTGGGCCGGGGCGGCAGCGGGGCAGGAACGATGGAGAGCGTTTTCAACGAAATAAAACGATAAGAGAAATTCATTCGCGCAGGTATGCGTACCGTGATATCGCGGTGGACACGTTGTACGGCGCTAGGATAGCGACAATAACCACGTCAAGTCACGGTTTTTCGGTTAGAGGCGGAACGAGTAGTGTTGTGAGCGATCGCGCCAGCGGTTTGGCAGAGTAGTGCCTCTCTGTCCTCCTCGGGGGGCAACCCTTTGACGTGGGGGTGGCGCGCCGCGCCGGGCGCCAGGCCTCGGCCGTCTAAGTGCCTTGGTTACACTCCTCCGATATAGCGTGCCGGAGCAGCTGGCGGGCGCGCGCGCGCTCACCGACTCCCTCCTCCACGGCCAAGTCCCTCCTAATCCTCCGCGCTCCGCCCGCAGACCACGACAAACTGCGCGGACCTGCGCGGCGTCAGGCGGGCGGGCGGTGACGATATTCCCACCAGTTATTATTGCGGGGTCGCCATTTGAATTAACCATAGGTGGTAATATGTACAAAGCATACAACAGATGACAAAACTAAACAACATGTCAGATTTTTTTTCGAACCAGGTACTTTGAAATTTTAGACAGCTTCACCCCGAAGATTGTTTAGTCCAGAGAACCACATTTAAAATATGTAACATTATGGCACTTCTAACGAAATTTTATCCGTGCGTAAAAAAATTAGTCAAGTTTACTCAGATGGATTGGTGCGACCACATTTAGTTAAAATAAGGTTACAAAATTTTAGTCGGTTTCAGGAACTAAATTGGATTTTTTGAAACCCTGTTTTTTCGTTGAATGAACTCAATGGTTCTCTGGGTCTTACATGTCCGTTTCCAGGCTGGACCGGGGGCGCGGACCGGACCACACCACAGGCTGGTCGTGCAGCGCGCTGATTGTGCCATTGTGTGTGTTGCAGGCGCAGCCGGGGCCCCTGACCATGCAGACGGCCCGATGCGCGCGGGGCCCGGCGCGCGGGCTCGCGGCGGGCGGCGGGGCCGGGGGCGTGGCTGGCGGGGGCGGCGGGACCTGCGGCTCGGGCCCCGGCCCCGGCGGCGAGCACCGCGAGACCTGGGGGAAGAAGGTGGACTTCCTGCTCTCCGTCATCGGCTTCGCCGTGGACCTGGCCAACGTCTGGAGGTTCCCGTACCTGTGCTACAAGAATGGCGGCGGTGAGT
>NW_026267424.1:0-392 GCF_000697945.3 Frankliniella occidentalis | reverse complement strand
GGCGACGCCAACCGGAAGTGCCCGCCGCGACCCAGAGGGCGACAGAAAGGGCCGTGTGGTGGGAATGACCAAACCTGCTGCCTTGCCTGCTGCTCACAAGAAGAACTGAGATGAAAAGTCGCGGAAAGTAGTGGGGGAAAAAATGAGGAAGCAATTATTGTGATGGACCTCCAGCGCCGCGCTGCGCGCAGGTGACCTGGACAGGACACGACGCAGGTCGTAAGGGTTTGTGCGTGTGACTAATGGACGTAGAGGGATGTATCTCTCCGCTACCGTGAACGTCGTGCAGCTGGACGCTGGACCACCAGAGCCAGATCCCCGTCCTCCTCCTCTTGTCCTTCACTCATCACGGAGCACCTTTTCCCAAGGATGGCCGCCCCAACGCTGTCCCC
>NW_026267423.1:340011-340955 GCF_000697945.3 Frankliniella occidentalis | reverse complement strand
CGCCCCCCCCACCTGTTAATCTAATTTAGATCAGGACAGGACCACGCGCGGACCGCCGCCGCGGCTGACGGTAACCCTGCCGCTCCATCCCGCGGGCAGCCGCGGTCGGGCGGCGCGGACGGGTGCGAGCCGGCCGGGGCGCTCACGAGGCTCGCGACGGCCGGCCGGCGGGAAGGTCGACAACACTTTTCACGACCTGTCACAGTGTCACGGGTTCAAATACTCCCTCCTCCCCCCTCCCTTCATCTCCCCCCCCCCTTCTCTCACACACTCACACTTTCGATCTATCACTTCTATCACTCTCCCTGTCCATCTTACGTATACATACTCGCACTCGCACACATTACATTTCCACGGTGATTGTATGAAAGAGAATGGGATAAAAACAGACAGAGAACCTCAAATTCCCTTTGAAATAAAAATGATTAGGCTCACGATATAGTTTTAGCGAAATGCATTTCTTGCCGCAAAATAAGCAACCAAAAAGAAAAAAAAGGAATGTGTAAGAATTTCATCGTTTTCACGCCACTTTGCTTCAATTATTCGTGTAGTCGTACAGTACGTACAGTATATATATGGTACAGACATAGTCGTAAAGCGGTTTCTCCGTGGGCCAGCACCCTTCCGCCAAACACTGCCGTTCGACACAGTGCGCTCGATTGCCCCCCCCCCCTCTCTCTCTCTCTCTCTCTCTCTCTCTGTCAGCCTACTCCATACCTGTATCGCCCGTCTGCACCACTCACTGCTGAGTCGGCTTGACGCCGGAATGCACCATTACCCCCCCCTTCCACTTTCCCCGCAACCTCTGGGAATCCCTCTTAAGAGTTCCATGACTCCAGACCGCAGCCTCCACTCCGGCATGGCGTACCCAGGGGGCGTACCTAGGTCCAGTGCTGCAGTGTTTACCTCCGCTCGTCTGTCGGGGGCGTTCCTCGTCCTGCGTG
>NW_026267423.1:336442-338926 GCF_000697945.3 Frankliniella occidentalis | reverse complement strand
TCTCTCTCTCTCTCTCTCTCTCTCTCTCTCTCTCTCTCTCTCTCTCTCTTGCTCTCCAAAAAAAACACAATCTCTGCCTAAACGTATAACACGTACACACACACACACACACACACACACACACACTACTGCATGACTGCCCACAAACATATAGAAAACACAGCGTGAGAGTGGAGCACCAGGAGGTCGACACGTACTTCTCGAGCATTCTCAGGGTACGGCTCGTCGGCCGCAGGCTCCACCGGGACCACTACACGTCTACTCCGGCGCGCTCCTCCCGCGCGGACGCGGACGACGACGGCTGGCGCCCCGGCGCCGGCGTGGGCTCGGGGCTCCCGCACTCCACCGACGGGAGGAGGACCGCGATGTCGGCGCGGAGCGGGGGTCAGCGGCGCGACCAACGGGTACCCGGTGGAGGACAGCCTCGCGCACTCGATGACCCTACGCGACGGACGCGCCCCACGGGCCCACGGGTACCGGCTCCGCGAATCGTCGCGCTGCTCGCGCCGGGAGGAGGGCGACAGCGACACTGACGGGAGGTGCGGGTGCTGCTGCCACACGGCCGCGCCTACGCCTCGCATGGCATCCGCATCCTCTCGCTGGGCCGTGTCAACCCGACTACCTGCCGACCCGAGCGTGTACCGTATACCGTGCACTCCCAGGCCGGTCCGGCCGGGGGGGACCCAGCTGGACACGGCTGGGCTGGCGCCACCGGGGGGCTCCCGGGGGCCTTCGGGTCGGCGCTCGGGGCGCTCGGGCGGGCGGCGGCGTCACATTCGGCTACCACGAGTTCGAGTCCTGGATGCGCGGCGCTGCAGTCGGCTCGGCTGGCTACCGGAGCTGCCCCCGCCTCGATTCGTCCACGTCGATCACGCTTTTGTTTATCTTTGTTACCTCATCTAATTAAACCATGCTAAGCTCCCCTTCAAATGCTTCGTTCTGACGGCGGAAAAAAATGATATCCCAAACCAGTCTTGTCGTGGACAGTTCACTATTATGTGTTTTGACCAGCTGACGCTGCCCAGAAAATAATCCTTGATCTCACACCGGGGTGCGACATAGAAACACGGACACATGTGAAGGTGGATGCGGGTGTCTGCGCGGTAACCGAGATTGTCACTGGGTGAGTGTACACAGTGGACACATATGAGACACTTAATTGTTTACTCGCCTATTTTCATCTGGGTCGGACTCGGCGCTTGAGCTAGACCAGGCGCTGTAGCCGTCCACCACCCCGGTGAACATACAAGTCCGTTGGTATACATTACAAACAGCTCTTTCGACCAACCCCTTTTCTGCTATGCAAAATCTCGAATAGATGCGCTTTTTCTTTTCGGCATTACCAACGCTTAATATAAAAACGGCGCGCACAGCGTGTTTCGCGCGGGTTGTGGCCGCGCATGGAAAAGGCAGGGCAGGGCTGCTCCTGGACAGCGGGCGCGGGGCGGGGTGGAGGGCGCGGCTAAATTTGAGCTAATCATCCAATCGACGAACCGGGCAGCGCGGCTCAGTCCTGGGCCTCCTGGGCGCGTGCACTGTCTGTCTCAGACAATAGCGGGGTGGCGAGAGGGGCGGGGCGAGCGCAGCCGGGCCGCAGGCCCAGGAAGATCTCAATTCATGTTCCCATTAATCTTTTACTTGAAAAATATGTAACCGGATGGGTTTTGGGCTGGTTATTTAAGTCATATCCGGTCGGTCTTAAGGCCGATTTACTCCTTGTTGTAATACTAATAATAAAAGATAATTATACTTGAGTGTACTCACGTTTCGATACTCCTATCTGGGTAGACTTTGTTGTACATGAACTCGATGCACGATTTCTTCTTGATGACTCCATTTTCTGCGATGGTAGGCGTCTTTCCGTTCTCTGCAACAAGCAGCGCGCACACACCCGTGTAAATACAACTTTACGACGAGAAAGCAGGTTGACCAACACAACACACACACTTGTCACACGTGCGCTGTTTGTATAAACGTCCTCATGAGGGGAATGGGCGCGAAAAACTCTAGCGGAGGCAGTTCCAAACGTCACAATTGGGCCTGTGATAACACACCGCGCCAAAGTCTGTGACAACACTTTTAGGAAGTCGGCGACAATTGGAAAGGCCTCAGCCGTTTTGCGGGCCTCCTCCTCGAGTCCTCCGCGGGCGACCAGGGCCAAGGCCGCAGGCCGTACCGTCATCGTCGTCGTCGCCGTCGTCCACGTAGGTCTGCTCGACGGGCGGCCCGTAGTACACGCGCGCCTGCTTCTTCTTCTTGGGCGCGCCGTCGTCGCCGCCCTGGTGGTCCATGTGGAGGAGGCACTGGATGTGCGTGCTCCGGAGCACCGAGCCGCGCGCCGACTGGCCGAGATGAACCCGCCGCGCGCCCCACCCTCGCCTCGGCCGGCGGCAAGCCTCGCCCACCGCGGAGCAGCAGCGCGGCCCGCGGGCTGCGGAAGCTGCAGCTGCCCGCGGCGGAGCGGGGTAAGGCGGGGTGGGGTGG
>NW_026267423.1:331708-336392 GCF_000697945.3 Frankliniella occidentalis | reverse complement strand
CAAAATATTTCCGAGTACACTTTCCTACAACACTAAAGACAAATTCAAGTGAATGAGTATTAAAGAAAAATAGTTCAAGGCACACTTCTTATAACAGTAAATTTTGCACTCTTCTTTTACAAAATGTACAGGATTATACACTGGTGTAGGTGACTCTGACAAACTCTCCATGTCTTTAAATTGCTCACAGATATATACCAAGTGGTTCATTCGCCCCGCTCCAAACCTGACGAGAAGTGAACAACGTGAATCAGCCACCTGGTATGTCAATAGAGCCTCAATTCTTAACATATAAAATAGCTGGAAACTTTAACGACCCAAATCAAACGGTAGAGATTGTTAATTTAATTAGGGAACTGCTCAGCTTCAAAAAACATTTAGACAAAAATCTAAGGACCAACATGAACACAACCAAAACAAATATATACAAAGCTTAGAAAGGAAAAGAGCATCTTATTGGCACCATATTGGTTCTGGAATGGACCAACATCTATCACAACTTTGTCTTACAATGTGGTATCACATTTCGGAAGATATGTTAATGAGCTATACAGAAAAGTGAAACAACTGGAGCGGATTGGGATCTAATCAAATATGATGGGTAAAGTTTTTCCCTTTCCCTCCAAACAGAGAATATCAGTAAATTTAAGTACTATCACATTCAAAGGCACATATACTAGGTCGCCTCCGGAGGCCTGGCGGCTCGCCTTGCGGTTTGGAATGCGTTACAGACTATTGATTGCAACTCCCGCACGATGAGCTGGTTCCCCGAGTTCAATATACATTTCATTATGAATACATCTAAACGTCTACGACCCTTTTTTCCCCCTTGTGATAGTACCCCCGTCTCAATTGAGCTTTGTAAAACCACATAATTTAGAATATCTTTTAATAATACCGCTGGAGACTTTCTTTTTACAATTATTATGGAATGGCGAATTTTCGTAATGACGCGTAATACCAACATATACTCGCGCTGTCTTGGTAACTATGCTCTGCAAGAGCCACTTCACACACTGTACACGGGTCACTCAATGTCCCGACGACGCCCCGAAAGGCTTGCCCTGCGCGCCTGTGCGCTCGTGCCCGCCCGCACCCACGCCCGCACCCACGCTCGCACCGCGGTCGCATATTCACATTTCCTGACCCTCGACGCTCGGCCGGGGGACAGCAGTTTGATTCCGAGGGTACCCCTCGTTTGACAGGGGCAGGGAATACGGCCCGGCCCGGCCTCACAATCAGCCTTATATGAAGAAGGTGGTGGCGCTGTAGCCCCCTCACGGCACGGACGTGGTGGTCAGCGACGTCTCGCGCGTCGTCGAGTTGGCGGAGGGCGTTGGCGTGGTCGTGTGGTTACCCGCCTCCTTCCCCAAGTCCTTGGAGGAGGACGACCTCCTTCGCGACGACCTCCTGGACAGCTTGCCCAGGTTGTCCTCGTCGTCCTCTTCGTCGCCCTCGTCGATGATGGAGATGTCCCTGAGCGAGGGGCGGGTGTGCCGCCGCCAGTTCTCCGGGAACTCGGGGTCCACCGTGGTCTTGGTGAGCATCCGCGGGCCCAGGAGCGTCATCAGGATGGCGATGGAGGGAGCCGTGAGCAGGATCGACATGACGCACGTGGTGAGGAACAGCTCGGCGTGCTCGCGGTCGCCCTCCTTACCCACGGCGTTCTCGCCCTCTTGGGAGGACTCCCGGATCAGGTCCAGCGGCACAGTGCACAACGCGGCCTGCACCGAGGCCTTCGCCATCAGCGACAGCGACACGAACACCTTCTCCTTGGTGTTCAGCCGGCTGCGCCAGGACACCACGATGGTGAACAAGATGCGGATCTGCAAAGAGGCAAACGAGTCATCATCCGTCCACCCGTACACCTGAACAACGTATCATCTGTTGTTGTACTCACAACAAACCCTGTAACCAAGGCCCCGATGACCTTCCACACGTTCTGCGGGTCCAGCTCATCCATCTTGATCATGGTGCCCGTCAGTCCGAACAGAATAGGCTCGAAGACCATCCAGAAAATCTCAAACGCCGTGGCGACAGGATTCTGGAACAAACAAACACAGCACATGTTTTGTGCATTCATAAACTACAACAAATTTCTCCGGTCCTTCAATCAAGAGGAGTTGTTGACACCCACCTCTTCGAACTCCCAGCCCTGCTGCGTCCACGAGTAGCACGAGACGAAGGCGGCGGAGACGACAGCGAGCGGCCCTGCGCCGCCCAGCCCGATGGACTCGGAGCCCAGGACGGCGATGAGGCCGCCGCCGAACAGCATGAGGACCCTCATGGGCACTACGAAGGGCTGCGGGGAGAAAGAGGGGCGTGAGTGGCGAGTGGTGAGTGAACAAGTGCGTCGAGGCGTAGGGGCACAAAAGTAGTGTCTTACGTCGTTCCGCTCCGGGACGTATTTGGCCAGCACGCCCCACAGCACGCCGAACCCGAGACCCATGACGACGGACAGCGGGCCCTGCACGATCTGGTACAGCAGCGAGTCTGCGAACAAAACGGCAGAAACAATTAGGAAAACGACGTTCAAATACCGCCATAACGCCACAGCACACCACCAGCAGCGCCGGGCGCTCGCCGCCGCGGCGCGGGTGGACCTGGCCTGGCCTCGCCGCGTTTTGCGTACTGGAAACAACTGACAATTGGGACGTTTTGGACACTCCAATTGCAATTGCCGGGATGGGTCGGCACAGCGCTCCAATCGGCCGCGAGCAAGGACGACCCTCGTGCCCGGCGCACGCCGCCGGCGTTCATCTGCCTTGCGCCCCGGCGGACAATCCTTTCCTTCCGGTGGCGCTCCAGTCAGCTGACCGCGCCAACCGCGCCCTGCTGGCCACCCTGCTGGTCATCCTGCTGGCCGTGCTGTTCGCCGTCCTGCTGGCCGCCCCGCTGTCCACCCTTCCTCGTGGGCGCCGTCAGCTCATCACCACCTTGCCCTACTCACCGTGCGAGAACATGATGCTGCTGATGATGCCGAAGCCCGCCACGGAGGCGGCGTCATCGATGCCCGAGATGGCGATGATGAGGGTGGGGATGCCCTTGGCCGTGCCGTAGCCCTTGCCGCGCAGCCGGAACAGGCAGGGCACCGTCACCGCGGGACTCACGGCCGCCACCGTCACTCTGGAATCAGTAGGAAACACACACGCGTTAGTAGGTGTAGCGGCGAGCGCGGGCGAGCGGCCAGCGTGCGCGCCGGAGGAGCGCCAGGACGCCCGTTCGAACCCGCAAAGCGAGAACTTTGACAGTTGGGTCCAAAGGTCTGAGTGTGCATGTGAGCGCTGGCGCGGCGCTGCGCACCGCACGGCAGGGTGAAAGAGAGACAGAGATGCTATCTGCCGCTGCTGCTGCTCACGGGCCAGGCGGGCGCGGCGGGCCCATTCAGGGCGCAATTTGGGGCGTCGTGCTCACGCCTCCATCGTCCGGTGTGAAACTGCGGTGTGACGCGCACGGTGTGCGTTATACCGCGGGCTGGCTATCGGGCGGGGCCGGACCGAGCCGGACCGGGCCGGCGCGTCACGTCAGGCGAGCGAGAGGTGGTCGTGGTCCGCGGTGCAGCGGCGCGGCGCGCTGCAGGCCTAACGATATATAATGTGCAGCGCAGTCCGCCGCCGCCGCCGGAAACTCGTCGCGGTCCTGCTGGTGAGCAGACTGGGCGCAAGCGCGCCACCCACCACGTCGCTGCTGACTCATCCCGCGTCCACTTTCGCAGCACTGCAGCTGCAAATGAACCGACTCTGCTGCTGGCGAGCGGTTTATATTGCCTATCGTCGTTGACCGCGGCGAGTAGGCAACCCAGCAGCACAAGCCGTTCAGCAGTGCAGTCTGTGAACCTCCACCCGAGGTAAATGCGTGGCGCGTGAAGCTGGGCGCTCGCACGCACTCGGGCGCGCCCGGGTGGGCCGCCGGCTCCACACGGATGCCCGGCGGGCTGGCCTACCCGGCGCGTGGCAGGCGCTTATGAATACCGACCCTGGCACGTCCATTTGTGGGGACACATTCACAACGGAAATGGGCGTGTCAAATCAGAGCAAGCCACCTGCAGCTGTATAGCGCTATCCCCACCGAAGCAGTGCGACCAGAGAAGTTTCCGAACACATTTGAGCACCACAACCCCTATGGTCGTACCCTGGGTTAAAATAAAGGGGCTCGTAAAGACGCCCTCTGTCTGATTCACGCCTTACATTCTTTTGAAGAGTGGGCTGACCATCGCAACTGCGTGAGCCTCTTTGTAAGATAAAAGACTGTTTGTTTATTGTCAGCCCCTACGCGCATTTTCAGACTATGTGGTTTGCCCTGATTTTGGTGCAGCATAAACGTATTTTTAAACGTGACCAATCGGTTCTTCTTGGTCGGTTTCGTAGATGACACAGTGGTGGTCAGGTGCAGCTGGACGACGAGGTGGGTGTTGAGCTTCACCTGCGCTTATTTGGATTTCAGCCACTGACTTCACTTCGGACGTGAAGTCACCCGCGCGGGTTCAGGCTTTTCACCTCAACTCCTTCCTCGCGGAAGACGTGCGGTGCGCTCACGCAGCATCTGCTGGATATACCAACTCGCCGCATAGAGCTATTTGAAAGCAAAGAGCGCGCCAAAAAGGGATGGCTTCCGGCGGAAGATTATTACTCTTTTGCGTGTCGCCGGCGTGTTTGACATTGCATGAGCGACCCCCCTCCCCTCC
>NW_026267423.1:323623-326793 GCF_000697945.3 Frankliniella occidentalis | reverse complement strand
GGGTGGGGGTGGGGGGGGGCACCTCTACGTGCGCACACGTGCACGAACCATGAACCTACCGGGGAAACTTCAAGGACAAGGGACCTTGCACCGGTCGACGCGTAGTTTTAGGGATGGAGATGGGCAATTCTTTTGTGGATTTAGGGAGGCATTTCCATTTCAAGTTATCTCTGCAGACCAGATTTTTCCTGCCGCGAGTGCTTCATCTAAGAATAGACCCTTACAGAAAACTTTGCATTACGAATTAATCTGGAAGTCGATGGAGGGCCCCGGCCCCTCCGCTCAAATTGACACCCCTTTCGCGGCCTCGCCCTCCCTCCCTGTCCTTCCTCAAACGAGCGTGGTCGACGATGTCGTGGTGGTGGTGATGGTAGGTTAGTTTGATGTGGAGGTTCGCCCTACGATTTGGACGACAAACGGCGACCAGAATACATCTCAAGGGCACGCGGGGTCCCTTTGGGGAAGTACCCCCGCCGGCGGCCGGCCACGGCCCTGGGCGGCCACGGCAAGCTGCGACCCTTATGTCTCAAAGATAACGAGGCTGGAGTCCAGCTGCTGCTGGACCAGGCCGGATATTGTAATGGCGCTTTGCAGCAGCGTCACTAGTCCCGCGTCCGCCCTAAAGTGCGTTCTCCATTGTCCTTTCGGGGCCGGGCATATAGGCAAGGACCGCCACTTGATAGTGTTTGTCTTGCCTATCGGAAACGTCCCATAGTTATCCTCAACTAGGAGCCGCATCCCCCTCCATCAGTTTTAAAGGAGGCCACACAGCAGACCCGCGCCGCCCGAGCAAAAGAGGGGCTGTTTGCTGACCCACATGAAAATTTGAATAATTGACGCTGACCTGCATATTGTATCGAGATACACGTCACCCGTGAGAGTATCGATCAGCGATCGCTTCATTTGTGTCACGTGACGCGAAGGGGCAGCGGTGATTACTGTACTCTCCGCCGCTTCTCTTTGGCGGGCCGTTCGAATGCGGGCGGGGGGCGCGGGTGCGGGAGGGTGGTGGTAGTAGTCGTGGACAAGGATTATAAAATGTTGAAGCGGAGCAGCCGTAACCAGGAAGCCCTAAATATTTACCGCACAGGACGGTCACGCAGTGACGTTTCTCCGCGTTTCTCTTTGATGACGTGTTAGGTCAAGATATGGTCAAGACATCAACGAAAACAATTGTGTTCTGCTTTTAAGTTTTTTGGCAGATTTTCAGACAGAAGCTTGTGGGTGTCTCTACCAGAGGGGCAAAATTTTAAATTTTGAGAAAGATATATTTTTTTAATTTACAAAATTTGGAGTACTTCTCGCACATACCGGGTGTAACTGAGAATGCGCAACAGTGTTGCGGGATTGCATACCCGCCAGGGCTGCAGGGGCCATGGCGCCTTACGGGCTAACTGGTAGGCAAACCCGCAACACTGTTGCGCATTCTCAGTTACACCCGGTACATTTCGGCTACTGAGGTCAAAGTTGCGGCTTGCAAGGCGCTCTGGTTGGCGATAAGTTTAATTTTTTGCACTTCTGTTTGAAGTCAGTGACGTGACGAGTGACGTCATGCTTTCGCGACCACACAGTTCGTGTTACTGGCGCCAGGAGGAACACTCACCTTCGGGGTGCTGGTGCAGGTCGTTGGCCTTGGGATGTGAGTGGCCCGAGAGCCCACCGACCGACGAGGCGAACGACGAGGTGCTGAGCTTCTTGGAGCGCTCGCGCGCCAGGTCGCGGGCCAGGTCGCGGGCCTCGCGCTCCCGCTCCGTCTCCTCCTGCACGACGATGGAGACTCTCCGCCGGGGCTCGCTGGTCTGGCTGGTGACGCTGCCGCCGCTCTGCGCGCTGCCCAGGCTGAAGGGGGACGTCGGCGAGGTCGTGGACGCGGTGCCCGGGGTGCAGGGCGTGCCCCCGACGCCCCCGCCGGCGGACAGCCCCCCGGGCGGCCCTGGCAGACCGTGCGGGCCGGAGCCCAGGACGTCGTCGGCCTCGTAGGCGGGGTTCTGGTGCGACCGAAGGTCGTGGTCCGAGTGCTTGAGGATGCCGGGGTGCAGAGGCATTGGCGAGCTGAAGCTGTAAAAGTGGTATTTTCAATCAGGTTTACATTCACAACTTCATCAATTTTTATTTGAAAAATTGTTGCCCAGTGGATCACGCGCTGCTGGCCGTAAAAGTGGTATTTTCAATCAGTTTTACATTCATAATTTCATTAATTTTCATTTGAGAAATGTTGCCCAGTGATCCACGCGCTGCTGGCCCTGTGGTGCCGCGTCGCGCTGGCGCCTGGCGCTTCTACAGCCGGCCGCAATGGAGCCATGCATCCGTCAAACAAACGGTCATAAGGAGCCATAAGGCTTGCATTAAGGCTCCATGAAGCTTTTAAAGAACGCCTTTGAGCGGCCATTATACATTTACGGCGCTGCGCTCGAAATAGTCACAGATGTTGTTTTGTGTGTGTGTTTTTTGTTTTCTTAAGTTCATCTTTCTGCGCAAAGAGTCCGCACCTTGTCCTCCCCGGGGTGATGTGTCCGTCGGATAGCGAGTCGGAGATGCCGAGCTTCTGGGCGAGCTTGTGGTCCATCTCCTCGTCCTCCTCGCCGGTCAGCTCGCCGGTCGGCAGGTAGCTCCGCGACCGCTGGCCGTCGAAGCTGGACAGGCTGGACAGCTTGCGGCCCTGCCTCGCCTCGCCCGGGTTGCTGTCCGGGGCGCCGCCGCGCAGCTTGTTGAGGGCCGGGGAGCCGTCCAGCTGCACGTGGGACAGCGGCGCGGCGGGCGCGCTGATCTTGCGCTCCGCGTTCATCTACCGGAGAGAGAAAGGGTTCAAATAAAAATATCAATAAAAATACGCTGAAATTCGGCGAGCTAAGTAAACCCGCGTTAAGCACGAATAGTCGACGGGAGATTACTTCGACTCATTTAACTGACTCCCCCCCCCCCTCTTCTTCTCACTTTCTGTCGTCTCTCTCTGTCTCTGCCCCTCTCTCTCTCTTCCCCCGTTCTATCTCTTTTTCTGTCTCTCCCTCTGTGTGTGTGTGTGTGTGGCGTGAGTGTATGCGCGTGTGTGCGTGTGAGTTTGTGTGCGTATGTGTGTAAACATGCCACCAGCGTGCTGCCTGTCGACGACTCCGTTCACGCCCAATTATCCAATAAGGAGCCGGACCTCCTCCCGCCCCCCTCCCTCCTCC
>NW_026267423.1:317440-320093 GCF_000697945.3 Frankliniella occidentalis | reverse complement strand
CCCGCCGCCCCCCGCCGTCGTCGCCTTGCCGGCGATGACAATACGACGTTGGCAATCGAACGGCCCCTGGCGCTGTCCGGCCAATCGCTCACTCTTGCGACACAGAAAGAACGAAAAATGGAATCGGCGCGGCGCGGGGCAGCCCATCATCGCACCCGCAAACCACAAGCCGACGACCCCCCGCCCACCACACCACACCACCCCACGCCGTCGTTACCACCCTGTTGCTGTTCGCGGTCGATCCTTTCACTTTGGTTACTTTTCTGGTCTGAGCCCGGAAGACATGCGAGCATTGTGTCTAACTGCGACGCAGTGCGCATCCCAGAGCGAGCGAAAGGGGGACTGGAAACGGCAAGGGCATGGAGGGGAGAAAGAAAAATGTACTCGTCGTTATTTACAGGCTACACAAATAAAAGAGACGAGTTTAGATCCGCTATTGTGATGTGCAAATGCGCGGCGTCCGGTCGCGACGAGGTTTTATTTCATCCCGGCCGGGCTGCACCCCCGCGGCTCCGGTCCCAGGCCAAGGCCACGAGGGCGCGCGGGGGTGCCGCCGGCGCCGGCCCGTTAGAGGGCCCGTGGCGGCCCAGGGGTGCCCAGGGGCGGCGGTGTGCAGCGGTGTGCAGTGACCGCGGGCGCGGGCCAGGCCGGCCAAAGCAATCGATCAGTGCCCATTATTGCCATCATTTAACCATACAGGGCCTCGCCCCTCCCTTAAGCCGGGGGGCCGGGTCGGGGCTGCGCGTTGCCGCGCCTGCAGCAGCCGCCCGGCAGGTATACTAGGCAGCCCGCCCGCACCCGCGCGCCACGGGGTTCTTCCTTGCCTACCTCCCGGGCGGCCTGAGCGCGCGGCCTGCAGCTAGCAAGGCTCCCTGCCCCGGCCACAGCAGCGCCGCACCCGCGGCCGCCGCGTGCGCACCCCGTGGTGGGAGGACGGCGGCGCCGACCAGGGGAAAGATACCCTTGTTGTTGTCGTCGCGAGTGAGCCGAGGCGACGACCTGCAGGAGGATCGCCGCCGCCGCCAAGCCGTGCAACAACATTTTTTTATTCACGGACTTCGATCGCGCGTGCTGTACCCAAAGTTTTATACGATGCGGCAATTAGATAAAAGGGCCGCGCTTAGCCGAATAATGTCGCCAAGTGGGTACCCGCCCGTCTGCGGGCCGGGCTATCGCCGGCGCGCCGCGAGGAGATAGAGGTACCCATTCGGTTTCTACCCGCGACCCGGTTCGTTCTCCAACCAATGGCCTGGGTGCGCTCCTCGTGGGAGAGGGAGGTGAGGGGATGGTGTGGGGCTTAAACAGCGCGGAGCAGGCAGACCCGCGTAAACAGGACGACGAGAAGCACCCCGCAGTGACGCCGCACCGCGTGTTTTTCCGCCGCCACCCGCACGACCGGGACGGGCAATCACCTAAAGTCCCGTCTTCCTCATCCTCATCCGCACCGCGGGGGAGCGAATTAGAGACATGATGTTTTATCTTTACAGTCATTTAGAACGAACGCCCCGTCACATTGACTCTATTTAGAAATACCGCGCGGGCGCGACCCTTTTGCCGAGACTGTACAACACTGCTCGTATTTCAATCCCAAGCGTCGCCGCCGCGTCCTCACAACGCCGGGATGGGACGGCGGCCTTCGACATGCAGCTATAACTACTATGCTATCGGCTGCAGACGGAGCGCGTCGCGCCGCGACGTCTTCCTCCGCCAGCCTCTTCCATTCTATGTCTCCTTTTGCACCCCCGGCTCACGGCGAAAACGTTCTCGTGGTTCCCTTTGTGCCCGGCCACCCGCCCTGAGGGAATCCTTCACTACAAATTCTAGCGTACACCGTTTTTTTCTGTTTTTCTTGATTTTTTGGTCTTGATTTTTTCGGATTTATTCTGATTTTTTGAGTGGAGGACCCCTCGACCCGCCCTCATACTCACCCTACTGAGGTACAGCCGCGCCCTGCCTTGCGCCGTGCCCTGGTAGCCCCTGGGGGCCCCCAGGTGGCCGCCGAAGGACGACGTGGCCGCCGCCACCGGGGTGGACGGCGCCGGCGTGTACTCGGGGGTGAGGTAGTGCATGACGACGGCCTTCTTCCGGCCGCGCGGGCCGCGCCCCTGTCGCGGCGAGGGCCCCGTCGGCACCGTCTGCCTGTTCCAGTCGCCCCTGCTGCTGCTCGAGGGTCCCGCCGCGCCGGGGCTGCCCTGCGGCGGCAGGGGAGGCCGCTCGTGGCCGCTCATGGTACGGGGGGAGAGCACCGCGACGACGGCGGCGGTCAGAGGACGGCGATGTTTGCACCGCGGGCGCTAGCGACACCTCGCGCACTGGCGCACCGCTATAGCGAGCACTGCTACCGGGCCGGACCCGGGCCTCGGGCCGCACAGCGCCGCGCCTCGGCCAGCGCCGCCCGCCCCGGACGGGTTAGCAGCTCGGGTTAGCTTTGCGCTAGGCGCTTTGCGGTAGCCAGAAAAAGTAGTGGCAGCAGCGGTAGCGGTCGCGGCAGCGGCGGCGGCGGCGTGCGTGTCCGGTGCGCACGCGATGATTCTTATCCCCCACCCCGCCACCCACCGCGGGGCCTGGGGCCGCCCGCCCCCCCCCGCCACGCCCCGCCACGATGATTCTTATCCCCCACCCCGCCACCCACCGCGGGGCCTGGGGCCGCCCG